>NW_027465917.1:0-75022 GCF_049634645.1 Pelodiscus sinensis
CCTAACCCTAACCCTAACCCTAACCCTAACCCTAACCCTAACCCTAACCCTAACCCTAACCCTAACCCTAACCCTAACCCTAACCCTAACCCTAACCCTAACCCTAACCCTAACCCTAACCCTAACCCTAACCCTAACCCTAACCCTAACCCTAACCCTAACCCGAACCCTAACCCTAACCCTAACCCTAACCCTAACCCTAACCCTAACCCTAACCCTAACCCTAACCCTAACCCTAACCCTAACCCTAACCCTAACCCTAACCCTAACCCTAACCCTAACCCTAACCCTAACCCTAACCCTAACCCTAACCCTAACCCTAACCCTAACCCTAACCCTAACCCTAACCCTAACCCTAACCCTAACCCTAACCCTAACCCTAACCCTAACCCTAACCCTAACCCTAACCCTAACCCTAACCCTAACCCTAACCCTAACCCTAACCCTAACCCTAACCCTAACCCTAACCCTAACCCTAACCCTAACCCTAACCCTAACCCTAACCCTAACCCTAACCCTAACCCTAACCCTAACCCTAACCCTAACCCTAACCCTAACCCTAACCCTAACCCTAACCCTAACCCTAACCCTAACCCTAACCCTAACCCTAACCCTAACCCTAACCCTAACCCTAACCCTAACCCTAACCCTAACCCTAACCCTAACCCTAACCCTAACCCTAACCCTAACCCTAACCCTAACCCTAACCCTAACCCTAACCCTAACCCTAACCCTAACCCTAACCCTAACCCTAACCCTAACCCTAACCCTAACCCTAACCCTAACCCTAACCCTAACCCTAACCCTAACCCTAACCCTAACCCTAACCCTAACCCTAACCCTAACCCTAACCCTAACCCTAACCCTAACCCTAACCCTAACCCTAACCCTAACCCTAACCCTAACCCTAACCCTAACCCTAACCCTAACCCTAACCCTAACCCTAACCCTAACCCTAACCCTAACCCTAACCCTAACCCTAACCCTAACCCTAACCCTAACCCTAACCCTAACCCTAACCCTAACCCTAACCCTAACCCTAACCCTAACCCTAACCCTAACCCTAACCCTAACCCTAACCCTAACCCTAACCCTAACCCTAACCCTAACCCTAACCCTAACCCTAACCCTAACCCTAACCCTAACCCTAACCCTAACCCTAACCCTAACCCTAACCCTAACCCTAACCCTAACCCTAACCCTAACCCTAACCCTAACCCTAACCCTAACCCTAACCCTAACCCTAACCCTAACCCTAACCCTAACCCTAACCCTAACCCTAACCCTAACCCTAACCCTAACCCTAACCCTAACCCTAACCCTAACCCTAACCCTAACCCTAACCCTAACCCTAACCCTAACCCTAACCCTAACCCTAACCCTAACCCTAACCCTAACCCTAACCCTAACCCTAACCCTAACCCTAACCCTAACCCTAACCCTAACCCTAACCCTAACCCTAACCCTAACCCTAACCCTAACCCTAACCCTAACCCTAACCCTAACCCTAACCCTAACCCTAACCCTAACCCTAACCCTAACCCTAACCCTAACCCTAACCCTAACCCTAACCCTAACCCTAACCCTAACCCTAACCCTAACCCTAACCCTAACCCTAACCCTAACCCTAACCCTAACCCTAACCCTAACCCTAACCCTAACCCTAACCCTAACCCTAACCCTAACCCTAACCCTAACCCTAACCCTAACCCTAACCCTAACCCTAACCCTAACCCTAACCCTAACCCTAACCCTAACCCTAACCCTAACCCTAACCCTAACCCTAACCCTAACCCTAACCCTAACCCTAACCCTAACCCTAACCCTAACCCTAACCCTAACCCTAACCCTAACCCTAACCCTAACCCTAACCCTAACCCTAACCCTAACCCTAACCCTAACCCTAACCCTAACCCTAACCCTAACCCTAACCCTAACCCTAACCCTAACCCTAACCCTAACCCTAACCCTAACCCTAACCCTAACCCTAACCCTAACCCTAACCCTAACCCTAACCCTAACCCTAACCCTAACCCTAACCCTAACCCTAACCCTAACCCTAACCCTAACCCTAACCCTAACCCTAACCCTAACCCTAACCCTAACCCTAACCCTAACCCTAACCCTAACCCTAACCCTAACCCTAACCCTAACCCTAACCCTAACCCTAACCCTAACCCTAACCCTAACCCTAACCCTAACCCTAACCCTAACCCTAACCCTAACCCTAACCCTAACCCTAACCCTAACCCTAACCCTAACCCTAACCCTAACCCTAACCCTAACCCTAACCCTAACCCTAACCCTAACCCTAACCCTAACCCTAACCCTAACCCTAACCCTAACCCTAACCCTAACCCTAACCCTAACCCTAACCCTAACCCTAACCCTAACCCTAACCCTAACCCTAACCCTAACCCTAACCCTAACCCTAACCCTAACCCTAACCCTAACCCTAACCCTAACCCTAACCCTAACCCTAACCCTAACCCTAACCCTAACCCTAACCCTAACCCTAACCCTAACCCTAACCCTAACCCTAACCCTAACCCTAACCCTAACCCTAACCCTAACCCTAACCCTAACCCTAACCCTAACCCTAACCCTAACCCTAACCCTAACCCTAACCCTAACCCTAACCCTAACCCTAACCCTAACCCTAACCCTAACCCTAACCCTAACCCTAACCCTAACCCTAACCCTAACCCTAACCCTAACCCTAACCCTAACCCTAACCCTAACCCTAACCCTAACCCTAACCCTAACCCTAACCCTAACCCTAACCCTAACCCTAACCCTAACCCTAACCCTAACCCTAACCCTAACCCTAACCCTAACCCTAACCCTAACCCTAACCCTAACCCTAACCCTAACCCTAACCCTAACCCTAACCCTAACCCTAACCCTAACCCTAACCCTAACCCTAACCCTAACCCTAACCCTAACCCTAACCCTAACCCTAACCCTAACCCTAACCCTAACCCTAACCCTAACCCTAACCCTAACCCTAACCCTAACCCTAACCCTAACCCTAACCCTAACCCTAACCCTAACCCTAACCCTAACCCTAACCCTAACCCTAACCCTAACCCTAACCCTAACCCTAACCCTAACCCTAACCCTAACCCTAACCCTAACCCTAACCCTAACCCTAACCCTAACCCTAACCCTAACCCTAACCCTAACCCTAACCCTAACCCTAACCCTAACCCTAACCCTAACCCTAACCCTAACCCTAACCCTAACCCTAACCCTAACCCTAACCCTAACCCTAACCCTAACCCTAACCCTAACCCTAACCCTAACCCTAACCCTAACCCTAACCCTAACCCTAACCCTAACCCTAACCCTAACCCTAACCCTAACCCTAACCCTAACCCTAACCCTAACCCTAACCCTAACCCTAACCCTAACCCTAACCCTAACCCTAACCCTAACCCTAACCCTAACCCTAACCCTAACCCTAACCCTAACCCTAACCCTAACCCTAACCCTAACCCTAACCCTAACCCTAACCCTAACCCTAACCCTAACCCTAACCCTAACCCTAACCCTAACCCTAACCCTAACCCTAACCCTAACCCTAACCCTAACCCTAACCCTAACCCTAACCCTAACCCTAACCCTAACCCTAACCCTAACCCTAACCCTAACCCTAACCCTAACCCTAACCCTAACCCTAACCCTAACCCTAACCCTAACCCTAACCCTAACCCTAACCCTAACCCTAACCCTAACCCTAACCCTAACCCTAACCCTAACCCTAACCCTAACCCTAACCCTAACCCTAACCCTAACCCTAACCCTAACCCTAACCCTAACCCTAACCCTAACCCTAACCCTAACCCTAACCCTAACCCTAACCCTAACCCTAACCCTAACCCTAACCCTAACCCTAACCCTAACCCTAACCCTAACCCTAACCCTAACCCTAACCCTAACCCTAACCCTAACCCTAACCCTAACCCTAACCCTAACCCTAACCCTAACCCTAACCCTAACCCTAACCCTAACCCTAACCCTAACCCTAACCCTAACCCTAACCCTAACCCTAACCCTAACCCTAACCCTAACCCTAACCCTAACCCTAACCCTAACCCTAACCCTAACCCTAACCCTAACCCTAACCCTAACCCTAACCCTAACCCTAACCCTAACCCTAACCCTAACCCTAACCCTAACCCTAACCCTAACCCTAACCCTAACCCTAACCCTAACCCTAACCCTAACCCTAACCCTAACCCTAACCCTAACCCTAACCCTAACCCTAACCCTAACCCTAACCCTAACCCTAACCCTAACCCTAACCCTAACCCTAACCCTAACCCTAACCCTAACCCTAACCCTAACCCTAACCCTAACCCTAACCCTAACCCTAACCCTAACCCTAACCCTAACCCTAACCCTAACCCTAACCCTAACCCTAACCCTAACCCTAACCCTAACCCTAACCCTAACCCTAACCCTAACCCTAACCCTAACCCTAACCCTAACCCTAACCCTAACCCTAACCCTAACCCTAACCCTAACCCTAACCCTAACCCTAACCCTAACCCTAACCCTAACCCTAACCCTAACCCTAACCCTAACCCTAACCCTAACCCTAACCCTAACCCTAACCCTAACCCTAACCCTAACCCTAACCCTAACCCTAACCCTAACCCTAACCCTAACCCTAACCCTAACCCTAACCCTAACCCTAACCCTAACCCTAACCCTAACCCTAACCCTAACCCTAACCCTAACCCTAACCCTAACCCTAACCCTAACCCTAACCCTAACCCTAACCCTAACCCTAACCCTAACCCTAACCCTAACCCTAACCCTAACCCTAACCCTAACCCTAACCCTAACCCTAACCCTAACCCTAACCCTAACCCTAACCCTAACCCTAACCCTAACCCTAACCCTAACCCTAACCCTAACCCTAACCCTAACCCTAACCCTAACCCTAACCCTAACCCTAACCCTAACCCTAACCCTAACCCTAACCCTAACCCTAACCCTAACCCTAACCCTAACCCTAACCCTAACCCTAACCCTAACCCTAACCCTAACCCTAACCCTAACCCTAACCCTAACCCTAACCCTAACCCTAACCCTAACCCTAACCCTAACCCTAACCCTAACCCTAACCCTAACCCTAACCCTAACCCTAACCCTAACCCTAACCCTAACCCTAACCCTAACCCTAACCCTAACCCTAACCCTAACCCTAACCCTAACCCTAACCCTAACCCTAACCCTAACCCTAACCCTAACCCTAACCCTAACCCTAACCCTAACCCTAACCCTAACCCTAACCCTAACCCTAACCCTAACCCTAACCCTAACCCTAACCCTAACCCTAACCCTAACCCTAACCCTAACCCTAACCCTAACCCTAACCCTAACCCTAACCCTAACCCTAACCCTAACCCTAACCCTAACCCTAACCCTAACCCTAACCCTAACCCTAACCCTAACCCTAACCCTAACCCTAACCCTAACCCTAACCCTAACCCTAACCCTAACCCTAACCCTAACCCTAACCCTAACCCTAACCCTAACCCTAACCCTAACCCTAACCCTAACCCTAACCCTAACCCTAACCCTAACCCTAACCCTAACCCTAACCCTAACCCTAACCCTAACCCTAACCCTAACCCTAACCCTAACCCTAACCCTAACCCTAACCCTAACCCTAACCCTAACCCTAACCCTAACCCTAACCCTAACCCTAACCCTAACCCTAACCCTAACCCTAACCCTAACCCTAACCCTAACCCTAACCCTAACCCTAACCCTAACCCTAACCCTAACCCTAACCCTAACCCTAACCCTAACCCTAACCCTAACCCTAACCCTAACCCTAACCCTAACCCTAACCCTAACCCTAACCCTAACCCTAACCCTAACCCTAACCCTAACCCTAACCCTAACCCTAACCCTAACCCTAACCCTAACCCTAACCCTAACCCTAACCCTAACCCTAACCCTAACCCTAACCCTAACCCTAACCCTAACCCTAACCCTAACCCTAACCCTAACCCTAACCCTAACCCTAACCCTAACCCTAACCCTAACCCTAACCCTAACCCTAACCCTAACCCTAACCCTAACCCTAACCCTAACCCTAACCCTAACCCTAACCCTAACCCTAACCCTAACCCTAACCCTAACCCTAACCCTAACCCTAACCCTAACCCTAACCCTAACCCTAACCCTAACCCTAACCCTAACCCTAACCCTAACCCTAACCCTAACCCTAACCCTAACCCTAACCCTAACCCTAACCCTAACCCTAACCCTAACCCTAACCCTAACCCTAACCCTAACCCTAACCCTAACCCTAACCCTAACCCTAACCCTAACCCTAACCCTAACCCTAACCCTAACCCTAACCCTAACCCTAACCCTAACCCTAACCCTAACCCTAACCCTAACCCTAACCCTAACCCTAACCCTAACCCTAACCCTAACCCTAACCCTAACCCTAACCCTAACCCTAACCCTAACCCTAACCCTAACCCTAACCCTAACCCTAACCCTAACCCTAACCCTAACCCTAACCCTAACCCTAACCCTAACCCTAACCCTAACCCTAACCCTAACCCTAACCCTAACCCTAACCCTAACCCTAACCCTAACCCTAACCCTAACCCTAACCCTAACCCTAACCCTAACCCTAACCCTAACCCTAACCCTAACCCTAACCCTAACCCTAACCCTAACCCTAACCCTAACCCTAACCCTAACCCTAACCCTAACCCTAACCCTAACCCTAACCCTAACCCTAACCCTAACCCTAACCCTAACCCTAACCCTAACCCTAACCCTAACCCTAACCCTAACCCTAACCCTAACCCTAACCCTAACCCTAACCCTAACCCTAACCCTAACCCTAACCCTAACCCTAACCCTAACCCTAACCCTAACCCTAACCCTAACCCTAACCCTAACCCTAACCCTAACCCTAACCCTAACCCTAACCCTAACCCTAACCCTAACCCTAACCCTAACCCTAACCCTAACCCTAACCCTAACCCTAACCCTAACCCTAACCCTAACCCTAACCCTAACCCTAACCCTAACCCTAACCCTAACCCTAACCCTAACCCTAACCCTAACCCTAACCCTAACCCTAACCCTAACCCTAACCCTAACCCTAACCCTAACCCTAACCCTAACCCTAACCCTAACCCTAACCCTAACCCTAACCCTAACCCTAACCCTAACCCTAACCCTAACCCTAACCCTAACCCTAACCCTAACCCTAACCCTAACCCTAACCCTAACCCTAACCCTAACCCTAACCCTAACCCTAACCCTAACCCTAACCCTAACCCTAACCCTAACCCTAACCCTAACCCTAACCCTAACCCTAACCCTAACCCTAACCCTAACCCTAACCCTAACCCTAACCCTAACCCTAACCCTAACCCTAACCCTAACCCTAACCCTAACCCTAACCCTAACCCTAACCCTAACCCTAACCCTAACCCTAACCCTAACCCTAACCCTAACCCTAACCCTAACCCTAACCCTAACCCTAACCCTAACCCTAACCCTAACCCTAACCCTAACCCTAACCCTAACCCTAACCCTAACCCTAACCCTAACCCTAACCCTAACCCTAACCCTAACCCTAACCCTAACCCTAACCCTAACCCTAACCCTAACCCTAACCCTAACCCTAACCCTAACCCTAACCCTAACCCTAACCCTAACCCTAACCCTAACCCTAACCCTAACCCTAACCCTAACCCTAACCCTAACCCTAACCCTAACCCTAACCCTAACCCTAACCCTAACCCTAACCCTAACCCTAACCCTAACCCTAACCCTAACCCTAACCCTAACCCTAACCCTAACCCTAACCCTAACCCTAACCCTAACCCTAACCCTAACCCTAACCCTAACCCTAACCCTAACCCTAACCCTAACCCTAACCCTAACCCTAACCCTAACCCTAACCCTAACCCTAACCCTAACCCTAACCCTAACCCTAACCCTAACCCTAACCCTAACCCTAACCCTAACCCTAACCCTAACCCTAACCCTAACCCTAACCCTAACCCTAACCCTAACCCTAACCCTAACCCTAACCCTAACCCTAACCCTAACCCTAACCCTAACCCTAACCCTAACCCTAACCCTAACCCTAACCCTAACCCTAACCCTAACCCTAACCCTAACCCTAACCCTAACCCTAACCCTAACCCTAACCCTAACCCTAACCCTAACCCTAACCCTAACCCTAACCCTAACCCTAACCCTAACCCTAACCCTAACCCTAACCCTAACCCTAACCCTAACCCTAACCCTAACCCTAACCCTAACCCTAACCCTAACCCTAACCCTAACCCTAACCCTAACCCTAACCCTAACCCTAACCCTAACCCTAACCCTAACCCTAACCCTAACCCTAACCCTAACCCTAACCCTAACCCTAACCCTAACCCTAACCCTAACCCTAACCCTAACCCTAACCCTAACCCTAACCCTAACCCTAACCCTAACCCTAACCCTAACCCTAACCCTAACCCTAACCCTAACCCTAACCCTAACCCTAACCCTAACCCTAACCCTAACCCTAACCCTAACCCTAACCCTAACCCTAACCCTAACCCTAACCCTAACCCTAACCCTAACCCTAACCCTAACCCTAACCCTAACCCTAACCCTAACCCTAACCCTAACCCTAACCCTAACCCTAACCCTAACCCTAACCCTAACCCTAACCCTAACCCTAACCCTAACCCTAACCCTAACCCTAACCCTAACCCTAACCCTAACCCTAACCCTAACCCTAACCCTAACCCTAACCCTAACCCTAACCCTAACCCTAACCCTAACCCTAACCCTAACCCTAACCCTAACCCTAACCCTAACCCTAACCCTAACCCTAACCCTAACCCTAACCCTAACCCTAACCCTAACCCTAACCCTAACCCTAACCCTAACCCTAACCCTAACCCTAACCCTAACCCTAACCCTAACCCTAACCCTAACCCTAACCCTAACCCTAACCCTAACCCTAACCCTAACCCTAACCCTAACCCTAACCCTAACCCTAACCCTAACCCTAACCCTAACCCTAACCCTAACCCTAACCCTAACCCTAACCCTAACCCTAACCCTAACCCTAACCCTAACCCTAACCCTAACCCTAACCCTAACCCTAACCCTAACCCTAACCCTAACCCTAACCCTAACCCTAACCCTAACCCTAACCCTAACCCTAACCCTAACCCTAACCCTAACCCTAACCCTAACCCTAACCCTAACCCTAACCCTAACCCTAACCCTAACCCTAACCCTAACCCTAACCCTAACCCTAACCCTAACCCTAACCCTAACCCTAACCCTAACCCTAACCCTAACCCTAACCCTAACCCTAACCCTAACCCTAACCCTAACCCTAACCCTAACCCTAACCCTAACCCTAACCCTAACCCTAACCCTAACCCTAACCCTAACCCTAACCCTAACCCTAACCCTAACCCTAACCCTAACCCTAACCCTAACCCTAACCCTAACCCTAACCCTAACCCTAACCCTAACCCTAACCCTAACCCTAACCCTAACCCTAACCCTAACCCTAACCCTAACCCTAACCCTAACCCTAACCCTAACCCTAACCCTAACCCTAACCCTAACCCTAACCCTAACCCTAACCCTAACCCTAACCCTAACCCTAACCCTAACCCTAACCCTAACCCTAACCCTAACCCTAACCCTAACCCTAACCCTAACCCTAACCCTAACCCTAACCCTAACCCTAACCCTAACCCTAACCCTAACCCTAACCCTAACCCTAACCCTAACCCTAACCCTAACCCTAACCCTAACCCTAACCCTAACCCTAACCCTAACCCTAACCCTAACCCTAACCCTAACCCTAACCCTAACCCTAACCCTAACCCTAACCCTAACCCTAACCCTAACCCTAACCCTAACCCTAACCCTAACCCTAACCCTAACCCTAACCCTAACCCTAACCCTAACCCTAACCCTAACCCTAACCCTAACCCTAACCCTAACCCTAACCCTAACCCTAACCCTAACCCTAACCCTAACCCTAACCCTAACCCTAACCCTAACCCTAACCCTAACCCTAACCCTAACCCTAACCCTAACCCTAACCCTAACCCTAACCCTAACCCTAACCCTAACCCTAACCCTAACCCTAACCCTAACCCTAACCCTAACCCTAACCCTAACCCTAACCCTAACCCTAACCCTAACCCTAACCCTAACCCTAACCCTAACCCTAACCCTAACCCTAACCCTAACCCTAACCCTAACCCTAACCCTAACCCTAACCCTAACCCTAACCCTAACCCTAACCCTAACCCTAACCCTAACCCTAACCCTAACCCTAACCCTAACCCTAACCCTAACCCTAACCCTAACCCTAACCCTAACCCTAACCCTAACCCTAACCCTAACCCTAACCCTAACCCTAACCCTAACCCTAACCCTAACCCTAACCCTAACCCTAACCCTAACCCTAACCCTAACCCTAACCCTAACCCTAACCCTAACCCTAACCCTAACCCTAACCCTAACCCTAACCCTAACCCTAACCCTAACCCTAACCCTAACCCTAACCCTAACCCTAACCCTAACCCTAACCCTAACCCTAACCCTAACCCTAACCCTAACCCTAACCCTAACCCTAACCCTAACCCTAACCCTAACCCTAACCCTAACCCTAACCCTAACCCTAACCCTAACCCTAACCCTAACCCTAACCCTAACCCTAACCCTAACCCTAACCCTAACCCTAACCCTAACCCTAACCCTAACCCTAACCCTAACCCTAACCCTAACCCTAACCCTAACCCTAACCCTAACCCTAACCCTAACCCTAACCCTAACCCTAACCCTAACCCTAACCCTAACCCTAACCCTAACCCTAACCCTAACCCTAACCCTAACCCTAACCCTAACCCTAACCCTAACCCTAACCCTAACCCTAACCCTAACCCTAACCCTAACCCTAACCCTAACCCTAACCCTAACCCTAACCCTAACCCTAACCCTAACCCTAACCCTAACCCTAACCCTAACCCTAACCCTAACCCTAACCCTAACCCTAACCCTAACCCTAACCCTAACCCTAACCCTAACCCTAACCCTAACCCTAACCCTAACCCTAACCCTAACCCTAACCCTAACCCTAACCCTAACCCTAACCCTAACCCTAACCCTAACCCTAACCCTAACCCTAACCCTAACCCTAACCCTAACCCTAACCCTAACCCTAACCCTAACCCTAACCCTAACCCTAACCCTAACCCTAACCCTAACCCTAACCCTAACCCTAACCCTAACCCTAACCCTAACCCTAACCCTAACCCTAACCCTAACCCTAACCCTAACCCTAACCCTAACCCTAACCCTAACCCTAACCCTAACCCTAACCCTAACCCTAACCCTAACCCTAACCCTAACCCTAACCCTAACCCTAACCCTAACCCTAACCCTAACCCTAACCCTAACCCTAACCCTAACCCTAACCCTAACCCTAACCCTAACCCTAACCCTAACCCTAACCCTAACCCTAACCCTAACCCTAACCCTAACCCTAACCCTAACCCTAACCCTAACCCTAACCCTAACCCTAACCCTAACCCTAACCCTAACCCTAACCCTAACCCTAACCCTAACCCTAACCCTAACCCTAACCCTAACCCTAACCCTAACCCTAACCCTAACCCTAACCCTAACCCTAACCCTAACCCTAACCCTAACCCTAACCCTAACCCTAACCCTAACCCTAACCCTAACCCTAACCCTAACCCTAACCCTAACCCTAACCCTAACCCTAACCCTAACCCTAACCCTAACCCTAACCCTAACCCTAACCCTAACCCTAACCCTAACCCTAACCCTAACCCTAACCCTAACCCTAACCCTAACCCTAACCCTAACCCTAACCCTAACCCTAACCCTAACCCTAACCCTAACCCTAACCCTAACCCTAACCCTAACCCTAACCCTAACCCTAACCCTAACCCTAACCCTAACCCTAACCCTAACCCTAACCCTAACCCTAACCCTAACCCTAACCCTAACCCTAACCCTAACCCTAACCCTAACCCTAACCCTAACCCTAACCCTAACCCTAACCCTAACCCTAACCCTAACCCTAACCCTAACCCTAACCCTAACCCTAACCCTAACCCTAACCCTAACCCTAACCCTAACCCTAACCCTAACCCTAACCCTAACCCTAACCCTAACCCTAACCCTAACCCTAACCCTAACCCTAACCCTAACCCTAACCCTAACCCTAACCCTAACCCTAACCCTAACCCTAACCCTAACCCTAACCCTAACCCTAACCCTAACCCTAACCCTAACCCTAACCCTAACCCTAACCCTAACCCTAACCCTAACCCTAACCCTAACCCTAACCCTAACCCTAACCCTAACCCTAACCCTAACCCTAACCCTAACCCTAACCCTAACCCTAACCCTAACCCTAACCCTAACCCTAACCCTAACCCTAACCCTAACCCTAACCCTAACCCTAACCCTAACCCTAACCCTAACCCTAACCCTAACCCTAACCCTAACCCTAACCCTAACCCTAACCCTAACCCTAACCCTAACCCTAACCCTAACCCTAACCCTAACCCTAACCCTAACCCTAACCCTAACCCTAACCCTAACCCTAACCCTAACCCTAACCCTAACCCTAACCCTAACCCTAACCCTAACCCTAACCCTAACCCTAACCCTAACCCTAACCCTAACCCTAACCCTAACCCTAACCCTAACCCTAACCCTAACCCTAACCCTAACCCAAACCCTAAAGCCCAAACCCTAAAGCCCAAACCCTAAAGCCCAAACCCTAAAGCCCAAACCCTAAAGCCCAAACCCTAAAGCCCAAACCCTAAAGCCCAAACCCTAAAGCCCAAACCCTAAAGCCCAAACCCTAAAGCCCAAACCCTAAAGCCCAAACCCTAAAGCCCAAACCCTAAAGCCCAAACCCTAAAGCCCAAACCCTAAAGCCCAAACCCTAAAGCCCAAACCCTAAAGCCCAAACCCTAAAGCCCAAACCCTAAAGCCCAAACCCTAAAGCCCAAACCCTAAAGCCCAAACCCTAAAGCCCAAACCCTAAAGCCCAAACCCTAAAGCCCAAACCCTAAAGCCCAAACCCTAAAGCCCAAACCCTAAAGCCCAAACCCTAAAGCCCAAACCCTAAAGCCCAAACCCTAAAGCCCAAACCCTAAAGCCCAAACCCTAAAGCCCAAACCCTAAAGCCCAAACCCTAAAGCCCAAACCCTAAAGCCCAAACCCTAAAGCCCAAACCCTAAAGCCCAAACCCTAAAGCCCAAACCCTAAAGCCCAAACCCTAAAGCCCAAACCCTAAAGCCCAAACCCTAAAGCCCAAACCCTAAAGCCCAAACCCTAAAGCCCAAACCCTAAAGCCCAAACCCTAAAGCCCAAACCCTAAAGCCCAAACCCTAAAGCCCAAACCCTAAAGCCCAAACCCTAAAGCCCAAACCCTAAAGCCCAAACCCTAAAGCCCAAACCCTAAAGCCCAAACCCTAAAGCCCAAACCCTAAAGCCCAAACCCTAAAGCCCAAACCCTAAAGCCCAAACCCTAAAGCCCAAACCCTAAAGCCCAAACCCTAAAGCCCAGGGCTTTCCAGGCTACAGAGAATGACACCACAACAGGATTTCACATCAAGTTTATTTGGCAACAAAATCGCTTCCTTTTACAGCAACAGCTTGTCCAGTATTGGTCACAGTCCAAAATATTATTGTTCATGTCATAGGACTTACACAATGTTCCATTTTCAGAGTCTTACATGACATGGTGAACATACACTGCAAGCAATACCTTCTCATATCAAACCTCTCCTCTACAATATCTTGGCCTGCATCTCTAGCCTTTGTGATCCACGTGTCACCTGGCAAACGGCCAGCATGGTTCCTCCTTAGCACCGTCTCGTCAAAAAAGTTAAGTCAAAGACTGTCCGGGACAGTCCCAACCCTGATGCAGTGCAGCGAAACAGCCAGAAGGCTGACAGTTTAAAAAAAAAGTCAGCCTTGCGGCTGTTTGACTGCACTGCATCAGGGTTTATCATCACTGCAGTGATGATGTACTTTATGACTTGGATGACAAAATGAGTCATCTCACCAAAACCCAAACTACACATTACACTCTTACAAATACAGCACTTACAATACATCAAATGATATAGCATGACAATACATCAAATGCATGACAATACATCAAATGATATAGCACGACAATACATCAAATGCACGACAACACATCAAATGATATAGCACTCCAAAACAAAAACACATACAGCACATTACAGTGCCCTCTTGTTACTTTGATGGCTAGAACACACAAAATTACTACAAATTTCATTAATTTTGACTTTTTGGTAAATGAACTTGACGTATCTACCGATTGCGATTGTGAAAATATTAACAATGCCAACTCAGAACTTTGGTACTAGCCATCAAGACAAGAGGACACTGCAAATCACAAAGCGAGAAATACACAAACTCTACATCTTCCAAACAAAGGCACGCCAAATTCTTCTCCGGCCACGTAGAAATGTTCAGATCACACCAAAGAGGAAGACTTCCTAGAGAAAGACAAAACAATTCTCACGGTTAATGCCTGTACAACAAACTCGAGCCACTTCCGCTTCCAAAAACACACATATACAGTGTAGTGCAAGTGAATTTCCCCAGTGACATGCACCCGGTGAAATACATTTCCCAAGCAAAATACACAGCACGCGCAACCCCTGATCGGAACCGTACTTAACTTGTAAATCTGAAAGCAAATCCTATGCAAACTCTACATCTTCCAAACCGTCAAAGATGCACCAAACTCTTCTCCGATAAGAGAGAAACCTTCAGATGGTACCAGTGGAGAACACTTCCTATGGAAATGAAAAACAATTCTTACGGTTAAGGCCTATACAACAAAACACAAACCACCTCAGCTTGCAAAAGGCCTCTATATAAACTAGCACAGGTAAACTTCCCCAGTGACATGCACCCAGTGAAATACAACAAAACAAAACAAAACCCCTGATCGAGGACCGTACTTAACTTGAGAATCTGAGAGCAAATCTTCCAAACCGGCAAAGACGAGCCAACCTCTTCTTCGTTCGCAGAGAAATCTTCAGAGCGCGCCGACACGGAACGCTTCCTATGGAAATGAAAAACAATTCTCAGGGTTAAGGCGCGCACTACAAACGCAAACTACCTCAGCTTCCAAAGCGTGCATATACATTTCAACGTACCACAGGTGAATTTCCCCAAGTGACATGCACCTGGTGAACCGCATTGCTCAAGCAAAACGCAGAGCGCGCGCGACAAAATCCAACCCCCGATCGAGAACCGTACTTAACTTGAGAATCTGAAAGCAAGTCTTCCAAACCGGCAAAGACGAGCCAACCTCTTCTTCGTTCGCAGAGAAATCTTCAGAGCGCGCCGACACGGAACGCTTCCTATGGAAATGAAAAACAATTCTCAGGGTTAAGGCACGCACGACAAACGCAAACTACCTCAGCTTCCAAAGCGTGCATATACATTTCAACGTACCACAGGTGAATTTCCCCAAGTGACATGCACCCGGTGAACCGCATTGCTCAAGCAAAACGCAGAGCGCGCGCGACAAAATCCAACCCCCGATCGAGAACCGTACTTAACTTGAGAATCTGAGAGCAAGTCTTCCAAACCGGCAAAGACGAGCCAGCCTCTTCTTCGTTCGCAGAGAAATCTTCAGAGCGCGCCGACACGGAACGCTTCCTATGGAAATGAAAAACAATTCTCACGGTTAAGGCGCGCACTACAAACGCAAACTACCTCAGCTTCCAAAGCGTGCATATACATTTCAACGTACCACAGGTGAATTTCCCCAAGTGACATGCACCCGGTGAACCGCATTGCTCAAGCAAAACGCAGAGCGCACGCGACAAAATCCAACCCCCGATCGAGAACCGTACTTAACTTGAGAATCTGAGAGCAAGTCTTCCAAACCGGCAAAGACGAGCCAACCTCTTCTTCGTTCGCAGAGAAATCTTCAGAGCGCCCCGACACGGAACGCTTCCTATGGAAATGAAAAACAATTCTCACGGTTAAGGCGCGCACGACAAACGCAAACTACCTCAGCTTCCAAAGCGTGCATATACATTTCAACATAGGACAGGTGAATTTCCCCAAGTGACATGCACCCGGTGAACCGCATTTCCCAAGCGAAACGCAGAGCACACGCAACAAAATCCAACCGCCGATTGAGAACTGTACTTAACTTGAAATCGAATCTTCAAAAATGGCAAAGTCACATGGAACTCTTCTCCATTCACATAGAAATCTTCAGATCACAACAATGGAGAACACTTCCTATTGAAATGAAAAAACACAATTCTCACAGTTAAGGCACATATAACAAACACAAACCTTCGCTTCCAAAACACATGTGCTATGTTATGTATGTGAATTTCCCCAGTGACATGCACCCAGTGAAATACATTTCCCAAGCGAAACACAGAACACGCACAACAAAACAAAACCCTGATGGGGACCGTACTTAACTTGCAAATCTGAAAGCAAATCCTATGCAAACTCTTCATCTTCCAAACCGACAAACACACGCCAAACTCGTCTCCGGTCATGGCGAAATCTTCACATCACACCAACGGGGAACGCTTCCTATGGAAATGAAAACCAATTCTCACAGTTAAGGCACGTACGACAAATGCAAACCTTCGCTTCCAAAAAACACGTGTGAATTTCCCCAGTGACGTGCGCCCGGTGAACCACATTTCCCAAGTGAAACGCAGACGGCGCACGACAAACACACACCCCGATCGATGGCTGTACTTAACTTGCAAATGTGAAATCGAATCCACTTCGTGACAGAAAAAAATTATTCCACTCGCCAACTACATCGCCGGTTCTCCAAATTAGATATCTTCTGGATGCAGAACCTACAACGATGACAAAAACTTAACATGACAAATGGCCTATGCGCTAAAGACTATTGTAAGCCGGTTACATTTATGGAAATGGCATCTATTTCGACATGACTCTGTCCCATTCCCCCACAAACCCTTAAATAACTACATCGAGAATCACACGTCACGAGACCCCTCGCCAAGCTAGTATCGCGACGCTCACCCCCCCACCACGCACGTTCCACACGGCCCTCATCGCCATTATTCCTATGCTTCTGATAATACCGATGCATCTCCACGCCTACATTGCACGTCTGCGATCCGTTCGAAGAAAATGACAAAACTCGACACGTTTGATCGTACGTGACGACAACCGCGCTAACGACCCGACGACGGCACGCCGCCTTAGAAGGGACGACAGGCGTGGAAAAACAGCATCCGAGTTAATGTAATTAGCCAAGGACCCTTTCGCAATTAGCCCGCCTCACCTAACGCAGCAAAGGCCACGTTCCCTTGGTCAAGGCTGAGCTCAAAGCTCTAACTTAGACTTACCTCACGGATGCCGCCGGTTATGCCGCTTCCGCTTGCGTCTCCGTTGCTGCAAACCACGTGGACCGAACGGGATGGACTTGCCGTGCCTTGTTCCCTCGACTCTGTGCTCGAATCCTCCTATGGCACGTCGACAACAAATGCCGCATTAGCGCTAAAAGCGACGATGCTAAGTTATCGCTCTCCGTTTGCTAAAATAACCGATCCGATGCCCAAAAGACCCCTGACGCGTACGTATCTATGACAGAGACGCAACTCACTTCCTGAACGTAGCCCTCCGCATTTCCCACCCCGCTGGGGCCTCTCGCTAACTAGGACGCTCGCATCTGCTTCAGAAAACCACAACTGCGTATAGAACAAAAGACATAGTGGTGACCGCTCGTGCAAACCCAGTGCATCTCTAGTGACATTGTTGCATAAATTGCTAGTTTTGTCCCCTGCAGGCTAGTTCAATTTGCCTCACGAAGAGAGTCACGCTTTCAGGCCGGGTCCAACTCTATTTTATGGTTAGCAAACAAGTTCGGCCGAGGAGCTTGGCGCTCAAAGCAAGGTCAACCTTGACCATCGCCTGAGCTGAAACTTTTATAGATTTCACATTCCTTTCGGTCAGCGTGTCGCAACGTGATCGGTCGCTGCAAATTTACTCAGTTCCCTGGCGGAAAGTTTAGCAGCTTCTAAGACATGCACAATCACCTAAATGATACATGCTGTTTCAAGCTTAAGCAATGGAGGGGAAGAAGCACACTTAGTTTTTACTACAACGTGCGCATCGCTCTCTCGGGAGAAATACTCACTTCCTCCATATAACGACCCCCCCCGCCCCCCATCCCTCTTGACAATAGCCATGTGTGACAGGACTTCCGTTCCTAAACAATGAACCTCAGCCTCACAAATCCTTCGCACCGTCCGACTCTCGGAAAGACACTTAACTTTGATGTCCCCTCCTGCTCTCAAGGTCTTCTTTTCCTTTGTCTACAGGCCATCGCTCTTGTACGTCGTCGTCCCTCGGTCGGTGACGTCTTCCCGGACGAATGAACAAATGGTCACGATCCTCCGTGGAATGTGACAACCGGCATCCGCATCCGGTACCGTTCTTGCCCATGAGCAAACTTCAACCGCCTACTGCTTCATTAACAAAAGACATTTCTTTTACAAAGTACACTCCCCGTGCCCCGCTGCCGCACCCCCTCCGCCTCGATCGCTTTTGAGGACACAGAAAATGGCTACGCTTCTACATACTCCTGCTCATCCTCCCTCTCTTGCTGCCACAGTAGCCCATCGTTAACTAAGATGCTCTCGTGCTCTGCAGAAAACCGACACCCAGAAGAGGATGAAAGAAAAAAGTAGCGGTGACCGATTATGCAAGCCCAGTGCAGTGTAACAGATAGGCAACTGAGAGTGGAGCATCTCTAGCTACAGATGGGTCACTGGCCCAGAAACACCCTTTCCTCCAGAGGAAATGCATGGTCCCTTCCTACAATGACCTTCCACCCACATGCCTTTCCTACTCCCATTAGCCACAGTCACCATTTAGAGAGCTTCTGTACAAAAACGAGAAGACGCAACCGCAGGAATTCTTTTCGTCATCAAACCTTTTGGCAGATACTTAACTAGGACAATTTGACAGGCGTTTCCCCTCTCGATGTCTCGTTCCCCTCAGTCGTCGAGGTCTCACAGACGTACGGCGCTACGAGAAAAATGCATAAAAATATTCACACGTCTTGAAAATGACAACACCGATCCGTACAAAATTGGACGATACTTGCAAATAAAACCCAACTGCAAACCTGATTGCTAACTTCAGCTATATTTTTTTCCCCTTTTCTTTCACATTCAGTCATCTAAAGCCCCACGAGTACAATGAATCAGAGAGAACTTGCATTACACATTACAGTAGTCTCAGAGCAGCCCCTGCCTAACCCAGCCAGAAAACTGCTATGCTTCTGCAGCAGACACTCTAGAAATCCTATCGATGCTAATGATGTGTGTTTTGCAGAATGGCTATCGGAAACAATTCCCTGTATCATCTTCCCACATGCATTAAATACACTACAAATAACATAAAATGCAATTAAATCACAATACAAAAATGAGAACAGAAGAATGGTACTTTAACCAAAAATACAGCCCAGCGTTACCCAATATCTACCCAATATCAACACTCACCATGATCGTAGGAGTACCTAGCTACACCTCCTCAAAGCAACCCAAAGCTGAATGACTCCCTGGGCCTAGATGCCCAGCTTAAATGCTACCATAAGCTCCGCCCCTCAATATCCCAGCATGCCTTGTAGGCCAAAGGAAGGTATAAATGCAGACTCATAGGCCACAGACTCCCTTTACTTCATTTCTACATTAGCAGCGACAAGAGCAGCTCATGCTGAAGCATTTATCATCTGTTCTCCTAACAAATACTACTCTCCACAGACTCAAACTCTGTGACCAGGTGAGGCTACAGTCACCCCCCTTTCTGGGGGCAAGGTTTTCCTTTTAGGAACCTGAAATAGGGTTTCTCAGGGCGTACATAGCTACTGGGTGCTGAAATTGTACTGAAGAGGGTGTTTGAACTGGAGTATATGCAGAGTGTAGGAAACATTACTTGGCTGGTGCCAGAGAGGATACACGCTGCCTCATTCTCAAGCTGAAGGGGGGGGGGTCATTCCCTGTTATAGTGCCGGCCACCTGATACAAACAAGAAACCCACCATGCCCCCCAGAGCCAATATGATGGGCAAATGGCAACCTGTGAGAACTTGTACTCTGATGATGTGAGGTTCAGCACTGGCCAACGCTTCCTTTCAGGCTCCCTCCCCCCATCTCCTCTAGACCCCACTGCCTCCCCCAATACTTAATTTTCATACACAAAGGTCTCAGACCTCAATCCTGACACAAATTAGAACATGGGTGGCCAAGTATGGAGCAGCAGCTGCTAGGACAGTGCTCAGTTCTAAAGGCAACCCAGCCCTACACACACCCACCCACCCCAGCACCACTGGTAAAGGACAAAGGTAGCAATTACCTAGAAGCCATTCCATTTCAAATGTCCCATGGGCCCGAGACAGTGGATATAAACACAAAACCCCTCACCCCTTCCCACACCACAAAACCCTGCCCCAACCCACACACCTCAAAAATCTCACCCAGAGCCAGACCCCTTACTCTTGCCCAAACCCGAGGCCCAGTCTGAGGAAACTGAGTGTACATGGAGAACAACTAGCAACAGACACAGGACAAATTGAGTGAGCGTGAATTGGCCTGTTATTTTGAAATAACTATTCCCCAGAGCTGTGTCTAGACTGGCCAGTTTTTCTGGAAAAATCAGCCGCTTTTCCAGAAAAACTTGCCAGCTGTCTATACTGGCCGCTTGAATTTCCACAAAAGCACTGACTTCCTACTGTAAGAAATCAGTGCTTCTTGCAGAAATACTATTCTGCTCCCTTTTGAGCAAAAGCGCCAGTGAAGACAGCTCAGATTTGTTTTCCGCAAAAGAGCACCGAACACAAAAATGGCAATTGGGGCTTCTTTGCAGAAAAGCGCATCTAGATTGGGACAGATGCTTTTCCACAAAAGCACTTTTTGCATAAAAGCATTCTTGCCAATCTAGATGTTCTGTTCTGAAAGTGCCTTTAACGGAAAATTTTTCCATTAAAAGCATTTCTGTACAATCATGCCAGTCTAGACGTAGCCTAAAGGTCCATCTAGACTGGCAAGATTTTGCACAAAAGTGGCTGCTTTTGCACAAAATCTTGGCAGCTGTCTAAACTGGCTGCGAGAATTTGCACAAGAACACTGACGATTGTCCATGTTCTTGCGCAAGAACAGTGATGTTCCCGCTTGGGAAAAAGCCCTCTTGTGCCAATGTACACAGTCTAGACACAGCCTTAGAGAATTGTGCCCGCAATACTGCAAATGGCCACCGAGTGTCACTGTGGAGGCGCTGCAGAATTATACGTGCATTACCTGCAATGACCACCGAGTGTCACTGTGGAGGCGCTACAGAATTATACGTGCATTACCTACAATGACCACCGAGTGGCACTGTGGAGGCGCTACGGAATTATACGTGCATTACCTGCAATGACCACCGAGTGGCACTGTGGAGGCGCTACGGAATTATACGTGCATTACCTGCAATGACCACCGAGTGGCACTGTGGAGGCGCTACGGAATTACACGTGCATTACCGGCAATGACCACCGAGTGTCACTGTTGCTCTGCTAAGGGCAGGTATTTCGGAATGGGGCATTTCTACCCTAATAATATTTCCTGTTTTAAATTGACATGGATTCAGTGTATATGCTCAGATGATCTTATTTCCCAATAAAAAAGATTGTTATTTCAATGTAAGGCTTGTGCTGTATAACAGAGTAAGTACTCCCCACAGTCACTCAAAATGGAGTCCCAGGAAGCACTGGGGAGTAACTAACAGCACGTCTATAAGACATCACTTTAGAAAAGTGGTAACGTGAGCATCCAGAGAGGAAGCCCGTTATTTTGAACGTATTTCAGAATAACAGGCTTCTTATTTTTTGTGACAGGACAGTTTATTGTTCCAGAATAATGCCATTGTTGAAATTGCTATTTCTAGATTGTGTATGCTCCACTGTCGCTATTTACAAATAGCTCCTTCCTAGGGCCATTAAAGTAATTATGCTCTAGTGTTTCCTGGGGCTCTAAATCAAGGTAGCACATCCTGCCTCAGCGTAATTACTAGGCTTCTCTGTAATGGGGAAATGCTATTTCAAAATAGCATATTCTAAAACATCTATTTCAGAATATAACTTGCCAAAATAAGTGTGTAGTGTAGACATACTTTGAGTCAAAGTAGCATGTCCTTACTAAGGGCGCCTACCTCTCACAAATTTTGATGCTTCCCTGTTGTGGGAACACACTATTTTGAAAAATATTTTCAAATACTTTATTTGAAAATACCCAAAATACCTTAATTCCCCAGTGTGAACATAGCAGTGCAGTGTAGCTGTAATGTTTGGCTATTTCCATATACCCAAGAATCCCAAAATATCAATCCCTCATCTTCACAGCAAACTTGGGTTTTTTTTATTCATTATTCCAAAGTCCCTGTAAATATCATTCTATGAGGCGAAAGGGACGTTTTCTTAGAGCACCTTATTTTGAAATTTGGCATCACGTAGACGGCGCCAAATGATGAAATAAGCCATTTTGAAATAGCATTGAGATTGAGCTATACAAATTGTGTATTTTAATTGTGTATCTTATTTCAAGTACTCTGCAGAACTCTGAGACTCTCTTTACCCCTCCTTCACCCTCAAAGGTTCTCCCTCCACCCACTTTCCTCTCCCAGATTCTTTCCCCAGCCCCTCACCAGTTACTTTGTTTTTTGGAAACAATAAACTGGGTGTGTTTTTTATTTGGGGTCAATGTCAGTTTTATTGTCTCTGCAGGGGAGCAGGGGGAGGATTGAGAGGAAAGGCAAAGAGGGGCAAGGCACAGGCCCCTAGTGGGGAGGTCCTGGGGAGCGTGTCACTGGGGTCCTTGTGAGAAACTTTCCCTCAGGGCCTCCCGGATGTACACCCCCACCTGATGAGCCTCCTGGATGGCAGCTGTGCGCAGCTGTTCAAAGGGCCTGCTGACCTGGCCTGCCTTTGCTCCCCCCCCCGCCCAGGAGGAACACCTCCCCCTTCGGATCACAAATATTGTGGAGCGCAGAACACTGGCCACAACTTGGGGGAATGTTCCATTCCCCAACATCCAGCCGGGTGACAAGACATCTCAACCTATGGGGGGAGGAATAGCTCACTGGTTTGAGCATTGATCTGCTAAACCCAGGATTGTGAATTCAATCCTTGAGGACGCCATTTAGGGATTTGGGGCAAATCTGTCAGGGATGGTACTTGGTCCTGCCACGAGGGCAGGGGACTGGATTCAGTGACCTATCAAGGTCCGTTCCAGGTCTATGAGATTAATATAAATAAATATATGGAGCTATAAATAGGTATAGCTCCATATATTTACCTCACCTTGAGACACCCAAAGGCACCCTCCACTACAGGGTGGGCCCGGCCAAGCCGGGAATTGAAGCATTCCTTGCTAGGGTCAAGGTGTCCGGTGTAAAGCTTCGTGAGCCAGGGCAACAGAGTGTAGGTCACATCCCCCACAATGCACAGTTGCATGTACACATCCCCCACCCTGATGATGAGGTCAGGGAATAAACTGCCTGCCTCCAGCTTCTGGAAGACTCTGGAGTCGCAGAAGATGTAAGCATCACGTGTCTTCCTCAACCAGCCTAAGAAAATGTTGGTAAACTGCCCATGGTGGTTGAGAGGGCCTGTGGGACCATGGAGAAGTAACCTCGTGGTTTATATACATAGATGCCTGGTAGTCGGCGCTTGGGCAGGGATGTGGGTGCAGTCAATAATATCACTACCACACGGTTCCGTGTTGCTGAGGTGGATGGTGTCGATGGCCCGCATGTGACATAGTGCAGGTGCTGTCTACTTTGTAACCCAGTGTTCCCTCCTGGCTGTGTTGTTATGTGTGATTCCCAATGAGTCACTCCTCATGTGTATTGGCCCCAGACACCTAAGTCTCAGCCTGAGCAGATAACAAGGCTGTTCCCAGCCGGTGAGACAAAAGAAGAGAGGCGGGGTCGGCCATCAGGCTGGGGGGGGGTAGGGCCTGGGAGTTGAGTTAGTCTCGGCTGGGCTAGGTGGAGTGAGGATGTTTTAGACCAAGAAAGGGAGTGAAGCCCCTTCCCCTCGAGAGGAATAAAGCTGTCTGTCCTTGCTCCTGTGTTAACATCTCTCTTATGCTATGCTGTGTCGCTGAAAAGAAATAAACTCTTTAACTCTACTGGCTGGCCAAGAGATACATCTGGCTGTCGATGGGGGTGTAGGGTTGGGGGCTCCCCATCACACGGCACCACCTATAGCAGGAGACCAACAAACAGAGAATCACTGGGGTGCCTGAGCCCTGTGCAGGTCCCCCAGCCCACCTCTTCCCTGCCCACACATATCAGGAGCCACCCCCTACATAGCCTATCCCTGGCAGGGCTGTGTGAGGGTGGGACTGAAAAATTGCCTGGGAAAGGGGCTTTTCCATCACCCCCAACCACCCTTTCCCTAGGATTCCCCATTCCAGCACTTCACACACCCCTTCCGGGACCTTAGCTGGAGAGCGCCACGCCTGCATGACGTGGGCCCTGACGGTCGACTTTTCCACACCAAACTGATTCCCAACACTTCGGTAGCTGTCCGGTGTGGTGACCTTCCACACGGCAATGGTGACCCGCTTCTCCAGAGGGGAATGTGGGTCCCGTCGTGTGAGGGCAGGGGAGAGCCAGGAACACAGCTCCAGGAAGGTCTCCTTCCTCGTGCAGAAATTCTGGAGCCGCTGTTGGTCATCCCAGAGCTCCATGTCAAGCCGGTCCCACCAGTCAGAACTAGTCTCCAGCGCAAGAAGCGGCGGTGCACAGTGTGGTGCAGCTGGAAGAGCTGCGCTCCCGGACAATCAGCTGGTGGTTGCGTTCCTGCATGGCCAGGACGGCAGCCTGTAGAAACTGCAGCACGATAGCTAAGGGCCGTCAAGTGCCCAGAGGCAGCTCTAGCTCCACGACTGGCAAGCTGAGGTGTCCACAAAGGCAACCGGAGCAGTCAGAGCTAAGGCTTTGCTGTCCCTCCAGGGAAAGGAGAAGCACCCGAGAAATGGTTGTACAGGGGAGGGGGGGGTATCCTTTGCTACCTTCAGAGGGTCCCTTATCCCGCTTCTCTAACACAGGACCTAGGCCCATCCCTGAGGCAGATGGTGTTGTCTGCCCAGCCACTAATGGTGTGGGCAGAGGGGGGTGGGATCAAGCCCACCATTCTGTGCTTCCCAGACAAATCCCTGCCCTATCCCTGAGTTCACTGGAGATCCCACTCTGTCTCCCTGCCTTCAGTGGGTCCCTTCTCCTGCCTTCCTAATGTGGGAGCCAGCTCCATCCCTGGGGGGGTCTATGTTGGCTGTTTGGCCGCTCCCAGGGTGGGTGGGATGGGCCCACGAGCCTGCCCTGCCAGGTGAAAGGGTCTCAGATAGCCTCAAGCAGCAGCTCCCAGAAGTAATTGCTGACCCGAAGCCCTGCCTGAAGTGGTTCTGAGTGGCCTTAAATGCAATTCTGCATCCAATCAGTGTGGAGCTTTAGTTTGAAATCGCTAAGTGCTTTTTGAAATACCCTTAGGGTATGTTTACACTGCAGGCTTATGTCTTCACCGCAAGTTTCGTTCGGAGAAAGCTATTCTGGAAGATATCTTCTGTAAAAGCTGATTTTGGAAATAGCACATCTACATTAGGGGAGCTTATCTCAGACTAATTTTGAGGCGTCCCGGTAGTGTGGACGCTCTATCTCGATTTAGCGCCCCAGGATGCACTGGAAAGGACTAACTTTAGAATGAGGTGCTATTTTGACATAGCAGCAGTGGAGCGTTCACTCGCTCACCCGCTGCTGCAAACGCTTTTTCAGAAGAGGCGTTTTGCCGACACTGGTAAACCTCATTCCGTGAGGAATAAGCCCTCCATTGTTTCAATTTTCTTTTGAAATAACGCAATTGCTGTG
This sequence comes from Pelodiscus sinensis, assembly GCF_049634645.1. Lineage (NCBI taxonomy): Eukaryota > Metazoa > Chordata > Testudines > Trionychidae > Pelodiscus > Pelodiscus sinensis. Next base: position 26,049 of record NW_027465917.1, read on the forward strand.
TGGATGCTACTGTTGTTCTGCCAGAATAATGTCCCTTATTCCAGAAAAATGGTACAGTGTAGACACACCCTTAGGGTATGTCTACACTGCAGCACTAATTGGAACTAACTTAATTCAAATTAGTTAATTCGAACTAAGCTAATTCAAATTACTGCATCTAGACCTAAAAACTAATTCGAATTAGCATTTTGCTAATTCGAAATAGCGTATCCACATTGAGTGGACCCTGAACCGAAGTTAAGGCTGGCCAGAACCAGTGCCTGCAGGGCATCAGGTTAGGACTTAGAGTGTGGAGCTGCTAGCCAAGGGTTCTGCTTAAAGGAACCCGACCCCCACCCCGGACAGACAGTTCTCAGGGTTCCCCACTTGCTTGTCTACCTCGATGAGGGACAGCAAAGCAGTCCTGTCTTGGAGGCACATCAAAGCACTTGGCCATCAGCCCGGCTGCACTTGCCGCAGGCTGCCATCCAAGGGGATCAATTGGGAGGCTGTGAGGATCCAGGAGACCCTGCAGGAGAGCTTCCACCCCGAGGAGCCCGCAGAGCCACCCCAGTCCTCCCCATCGGGGGCTCATGCCCCATTCCTCCCTAACCTCCTTCCACTTACCCTTCCCTAGCCCCCTTCCCGATTTAAAAAATAAATGACACGTGTGTTGTTAAATAAAGAGAGTTTATATTTTTGAAAACTGAGGGGTGGGGATTAACCTTTGGGGAGACTGGGAAAAGGTGGTGGGAGAGAGGGTGGGAGAGGGGAGGTGGAAACCTGGGAGGAGGGAGCTGGAAGGGGGAAGCCAGGGGAAGAAGGAGGAGGGGAAGTATAAAACTATGGTACACCATATCTTCAATACTGTGTACAGATGTGGTCTCCTCACCTCAAAAAAGACATTTTGGCTTTGGAAAGGGTTCAGAAAAGGGCAACTACAGTGATTAGGGGTTTGGAACAGGTCCCATATGAAGAAAGGCTAAAGAGACTGGGACTTTTCAGCTTAGAAAAGAGGAGACTGAGGGGGATATGATAGACGTCTATAAAATCATGAGTGGTATGGAGAGGGTGAATAAAGAAAAGTTCTTCATTAGTTCTCATAATAGAAGGACTAGAGGACACCAAATGAAATGAATGCACAGCAGGCTTAAAACTAATAAGCGAAAGTAGTTCTTCTCACAGCACATAGTCAACCTGTGGAACTCCTTGCCACAGGAGGCTGTGAAGGCTAGAACTATAACAGAGTTTAACGAGAAGTTAGATAAATTCAGGGAGGTTGGGTCCATGGAGTAGGAACCGTGTCCCTGGCCTCTGTTTGTGGAAGGCTGGAGATGGATGGCACGAGACAAATCGTTTGGTCATTGTCTTAGGTCCATCCCCTCCGGGTACCTGGTGCTGTCCTCTGTCGGCAGACAAGCTACTTAGCTAGATGGACCTTTGGTCTGACCCAGTATGGCCGTTTTTATGTTCTAAGCTCAGGGCCGGGAATCTCACTGGACCAACTTGATTTTCATGAAAACCTGCTCATGGGCTCACATGTGACCTTTGGTGGCCAGGCTGGCAGCTATCCTGCCCTAGATGGCCATATTCCTGTGCCTAGTGTGGAGATCGTGGATGTTGGAGGCCTCCCCCGAACCTTGACGAGGTCCACGATCTCCGCACTAGATCAGGCGGGCGCCCGCCTCTTGCAGCCCCAGGCAGGCTCCTGGGAGCCATCAGCCTGGTCCTGGGAAGAGGCAGAGGGCTGGGTGGCAGCCAGTGGCTGGCTCATGCCGTGCCAGGTGCAGGGTCTGCTGGCTGGGTGCTGGCAGGATTGCAACTGGCACAAGCACTGTAGCCAGACCGTGGCCCTTTAAGGGCTCCGGGGCTGGGAGGGGGGCAGAAAAGTTTCCCTGGTTTGGCCCAGAGTGGCCACCAGGGCAACCTGGGAAGGGCTAGCCTCCAACTAGTTCGAATTAAGTAGCTACACAGCCCTTAATTCGAACTACTTAATTCGAACTAGGTAAACCTCACTCTACGAGGAGTAACGCCTAGTTCAAATTAAGCGTTCCGCTAGTTCGATTTAAATTCAAACTAGCGGTTTGTATGTATAGCTGCTATTAAAGTTAATTCCAACTAATAGCTGTTTGTTGGAATTAACTTTGTAGTGGAGACACACCCTTAGAGATTTGTGCCTGTCTATCAGCAAATGGCCGCCGATGGTGCGTCTAAACTACACGCCGTTTTCAACAGAGGCCTTTTCTAAAGTATTTTTCGAAAAAGCCTCTGTTGAAAAAGCTTCTAGATTAATTTTTTTGCTCCGCATCATGCTATCAGCTTTTTCGAAAAAGAGCGTCCAGACTGCCAGATGCTCTTTCAAAAAAAAAAAAGGCACCCAGAAGTGCTTCTGGCAGGGCATGGGGGCAGCCTTTATTTCCAGGTGTTGCTGCATGCCCTTTGCAGAGACATGTGCTTAAAGGGATCCCCCGGACAGCCGTTGCTCTGCTCCTGCTTTTGGCTTGCCTACCTCCTGGAGGGAAAGCAAAGCTGCTGCAGTGCTTGCTCTGGTTCCTCGGACACCACAGCAGTTTATTTTCAGGTTCAGGGTTTTTTTCTGCTTTTCACTGTGTTGGGGAGAATTCACAGACATTTGCGTCGGGTGATCAGGCCAGGCACGCAATGCCCGCATCTTCCGGAACTCATATCTGTACCGCAGCCTACAGGCTGGGTCATTCTTTCTGGAGTGAAACTATGCAGTCAGGGATGTTCAGATACCTACATGCATTGTGACTGACACGGCGAACCCCCTTATGACCTGGCTCATGAAGCCATTCACTGGACACCTAGATGCGAGCAGGGACCTCTTTAACTCTCGCCTGAATCGGGCTTGCTTGGAGGTAGAGTGCGCCTTTGGCCGTCTGAAGGGCAGGTTTATATGCCTTCTCGCTCAGCTGGACATGGGGGAACACAACATCCCCGATGTTGTTGCTGCATGCTGCACAACCTAGTGGAGAGAAAAGAGGCGGCCTTCCTCCCAGCATGGGGGACACGAGCCGCTGTGGAGGGGAGGCACTTTGAGCAGCCCCGGACAGCTGCCATCTGGCAAGCCCTCCAGCTGGGATTGCGCATTCAGGAAGCCCTGAGGGAGTGATTCTCCCAAGGAGCCCAATGAGTTTCCCCAGGGCCTTCCAAATGTGGGATTGCCCCATGCCTCCAGTGCCTTCCCCCCCCGTCCAAAGCCCCTCCCAGCCCCACATTCACACTGAGAACAGAGACAGGCTGACACAGACCAGGCCGGGTCTGGTTACAGCTGACGGCGTCCGCTCTGAGTGAATTGCTCAAACTAGGGGCTCCTTACAGTCCCCAGACTGGTGACCTTCCCAAACAGGCCACAAACCAGTCCCAAAAATAAATTGTTTGTTAACAAAGTAAAGTGCTTTCCTTACTGACTCTCACAGGTAGGAAGGGGGATGTCAAGCTGGAAGGGAGGGGGGAGGCTCAGGGCTGAGGGTGCCACCTGGATGACGAGCCCCTGCCACCCTCGCTGCGGAGGCCTGCTGGGGCTGGGCAGGAGGTGCGGCTGTACCTGAGTCTGGGATGGCAGCGGGTGAAGGAGCGTCGGAGGGTGAGGGGAGGGGTGGAGGAGCTGGTGGGGGGGGGAGGGCAGGCTGAGCAGGAGGAGCAGGAACAGACACAGGACCGGGGAAGGCTATGGCCTCCCGGATAGCAGTGCAAATAGCAGTGCGCTGTGTTGAGGAAATCTCGCTCCCCTGGGGTACAGAGTCCCCAGAAGGGTCCGAGGCTGGAGGTCAAAGCAGTGAGGCAGGAGAGAAATCCAAAAGGAAAATTTTATTATGCATGCAGGCTGACAGCTACCAGAGTGAGAGCAGCAGCAGCCCTGAGAGAGAGTTTCCGGGATCCTTTATACAGTGTGTTCAGACAGTTTAGTTGTTGATTGTTTTCTTTAACATATCAAAGTCTCAGCAGAAGTACTCTAAGACATTTCTGTTCACACCAGCTGTGCTAGAAGTAAGTTTTACAGTACAAAGGCACATGAGAACCTGAGGGAGGAGTCTACAAGGCAAACTGTGACAAAGATAAGAGTTTACACGACAATTTGTGACAGACTAGGAGTCTCCATGAAGTTAAGATAGGCATTGTAAGGGTCTTGATTAGAGTTAAGATGATTTCTCTCTGTTACAGGGAGAGAGGCCTGGAAAACTTTTAACCCTTAAAGCAGTTTTCTGTTAGAGAGTTTTGATTTCCTGCACAGTCCCTCCTTAGACACAATTGGAGTTTTTCTCCCACAGCTGCTGCACAAACTCGTCCAGCAAGCGACTGCACCTCTCTGTCTCTGCCTGCATCCTCTGATTACAGGTCTCCTGCATCCCTTGCAGGGCCGAGATGTGCTGGCGCACCAGGTCCAAATACGTGCGCCAGTGCCGATGGGTTCCCTGCAGCCGTCTGGGAGGTGGGAGAGGTGTGGCCCCCCCACCCTCCTGGACAGCTGGGCTGGATGTGGAGGACAAGAGGGAAAAGTCATCAGTCATGCATGCTCACGCTTTCCGAGAGACAGCATGCCCTCCTCAGCAGTCAGTGCCTGTCCTCTAGGATCAGCAGATGCTCATGTGGTCTCAGCAAGGAGTGGTATGCCCTGAGCAGCAGCCACAGCCTCCCTGAAGCCCAGACAGTGTGCAGGCCACCATCCTGCCCCCCTCCCCATGGCCAAGCAGCACAGACAAGTGCCAGGCTACAGTTGGGGTTCCCGCAGGTTGCTAAGAAGCCTGAAGCTGTGTGGCAATTCCCAGGGTCCCAAACCCCTGCCTGTACCTGGCATCAGTGTCTGTAGGAGCAGGTGGTTCCTCGCAGCCATGCGGGTGCAGGGGTAAGACATCCCTCCCTGAGGTCAGACGTCCCTCCCTGAGGTCAGCCATGTGTGTGTCCCCCTCCCTCCAGGATGTGATCAGCATGACATGTCACAGTACTGCATCATCCACTTTGCTCCCGCCTCCCCTGCCCTGTGTGTGATGGACCCTCACAGCACTCACCTGATGCTCCCTCCCCGGTGCCCAAAGTTGTCTGGGCAGGAACAATAGAGATGAAAGGTCTGGCAGGAGTGTCCACCAGGGCTTCTACCCGGAGGCCTTTATTTTCGACAAAAAATCTTCCCCGCATCCACACTTCCCTTTTTTTGACAGATCTCTGTCAAAAATAGTGTTATTCCTCGTAAAACGTAAAATGAGATTTACCGCTGTCAACAAAACCGCCGCATTCTGTTGATTTACTGTCGACAGAACGCGGCGGCTGTCTAGACGCAGGTACAGATTTTTCGAACAATCCCTGTAGTCTAGACACACCCCGAGTGTCAGAGTTGCTCCATTACAGAATTGTGCATGCATTGCCAAAAGTGGCCATCGAGTGTCACTGTTGCTCTGTTGCAGCATTTTTACGCTAGGCAGTTAGGAGTTATGAAATAACAGGCTAATGACTCCTGTTTGTGATGAGGAATAACCCTCATGTAGAAATTGTTATTTTGAAATGTCTTCAGTATATATGCTCAGCTGTTCTTATTTAGAAATAACTACTCCCCAGAGTCATTCAAAGTAATTACTTCCCAGTGCTTCCTGAGACTCTAAATCAATGTAGTACGTCAACATTAGGGGAGCCTGACTCAGACTAATTTCAAGGCTTCCCTGTAGTTTGGATGTTCTATTTCAAAGTAGTTAGCTTATTCTGACATAAGTGTGCAGTGTAGACATTGTTCAAAATAATTTTAAAAGATTCAAGGTATAACTGCCTAACTAAGTACTGAAGGAAAACTGCAAATTTCCATTTGCTCTTAGTCTGCATTGCGCTAGCTGGCTTCCAGCCCTAGTGATGGGCTCAAGGCTTTAGTCTCTGCCACAAGTCAGCCATTCTTTCATGAATCCAATGCCACTGAGAACTGAAAAGAGAATGAGAGGAGACTTGTAAACTCGACCACCACTAGTGGTCAAAACACAGACATAAACATGTGCATCACCTAACTGCTGGTCACTGGAGACCCCTTCTTTATTCCTCTCCAGCCTATCCAGGTCCTAAAATGCTCATAATTTATAAGAAACTATGACCATCTCCACTTCACCACACCCTCAGTCCACTATACCCACACCCTACCCAGAATACTCTGGTCCTCTGAGCGACGTGATGATTGAGCAAGCAACTGGAGAACAATGTGATGATGTCCAGTGATTACACGGACAGATGCTCTGTAGTTTGTCGTCCCTCCCTCCACATCGCTGTATTTGAAGGGCAGCGACCCACGTGCAGCTACTTACGGAGAGGAAAGGACAATCCCAGACAATTACCAGCCACAGGCAGAGCTCTGCCTTCCCCAGGATCCGTCCCATGGAAATCACAAGCATCTCTCTACTCGCAAGGAGGCACCTCGCTGCACAGACACTGGCTGAAGATAATTTCACAAAACATACACCAGCTCCTACACCGCCACGAGAGAGCTCCTCAGCTCCACTGTCAATAGGAACAACAGGTGACTCAGACTCACTTCAGGCAGATGCCCCTCATCTAGCTGGATCTCCAGAGTGGCTCCGATTGCCTACAGCAGGCCTCTGCAAGAACAGCAAATAACCCATGGAAGAAGTATCACTGCCAAAAATGCTACAGCTGCATGAGACCGTCCAGTACCTGCCTCTCTCTCCAACCCTTTCTACAACATGGCTGTTCCGCTACAAGACACAGACTGAACACCAACGGGTCAGTTGGCTGTAGCTCCCCACTGACATCAAGATTATGCCAAGAGACACACTCATCTTCCATGCGCTCGAGTCCAAGCCAGTAAGAATGCAAACACACCTCACATGCCGCTTCCTCTCTTTTTTCTGTTGTGTTGGCTAACACGGATTCATATGCTCTTGTGTTGCCCAAACGTCCAGTTTTGTGAGACCCCTTTTTAACTCATTCCTACCAGCTTTGGATTAGGGATGTTAAAGACGAGTCTATCCCCATAAGCAAATGCTTATGGGATAGTTGTCTGTTGACTAGTCAGCTAGTCGATTCCCCACACCTTGCTGCCTCTCTGAGATTGAAGTACTCCTTCCCCCCTGCCCCAGCTTTCTAAGTGGCAGCACTGCATGGCTGAGCTGGGGATCAGCTCTGCGGCAGCTGCCCCTTTGAAAAGCCACCTCCACACGTTTAAAGGGGCAGCCATGGACCCCGGGGTCAGCTGAGAACTCCCCAGCTGATCCCCAGCTCTGCATAGCATTTCCCCAGCTGGCCCCAGGTTCCACACGGCATGACCTGGGGCTCCTCATGGCATGCAGCACGGCATGGAGCCTGGGATCAGTGGGGGACTCAGAGTCCCCAGCTGAACCCAAGCCCCACTACTTTGAAATGCACAAGAGTCCCTGCTGGGCTCTTGTACTTTTCAAAGGAGGAATGGGGAAGTGCCTATCAACTTTGATTTAGTCACTATTTATCCCTTTAGTCTCTCCTTTTTCAAGAACATTTGTGAGACGTTTAATAGCAGTGGTCCAAATGCAGATCCCAAAAGCATAACACTCATTCCTACTCTCCCCGTCATAGCCACCAGGCTGCTGGTCAGTCCTCGTGGTTAAGGGGTTATCCTAGCCAGATATTTGGTCAGCCAATAACAATGCAGGTAGGGATTTCAAACTGGGAACAAAGCAATTTTTAACTTTTTCCTCCTCTGTCTGAGGCAGAGTGGGTTCTTCCAGGTAACAGGGAGCTGCGAGGTTGTCTCGCTCTCTCTAAGAAAAGTCTTTTCACAATATGTAAGTAGGGCAAAGTTTAATTAATCTATCAGGTTTTTAATTGTTTTATGGTTTAGGAATTTCAAATTGATGTTAAAAGTGGTTTTTTTTCCTCTTTGAAGCTTTCTAACCCACAGAATTGTCTCTGGCTACATCTAGACTGGCATGATTTTCCAGAAATGGTTTTAACGGAAAAGTTTTCTGTTAAAAGCATTTTCGGAAAAGCGCGTCTAGATTGGCACGGACGCTTTTTCGCAAAAGCGTTTTTTGCGGAAAAGCATCCATGCCAATCTAGACGTGCTTTTCCGCAAAAAAGCCCTGATCGCCATTTTCGCGATCGGGGCTTTTTTGCAGAAAACAAAGCTGAGCTGTCTATACTGGCCCTTTTGCGCAAAAGTTTTGCGCAAAAGGACTTTTGCCCAAATGGGAGCAGCATAGTTTTCCGCAAGAACACTGACAATCTTACATGAGATCGTCAGTGCTTTTCCGGAAAAGCAAGTGGCCAGTGTAGACAGCTGGCAAGTTATTCCGGAAAAGCGGCTGATTTTCCGGAATAAGTGGCCAGTATAGACACAGCCTCTGAGTATACAAATTGGTGGCCCTTGCCATCTAGCTACCTTAACTATACTTGCAATGGTAGTATTGTTTTGATAATAAACCTATAGCAGGTTAATTAGAAAAGAAAACAAACTTTTTATTTTGGTGTCCTAGTTTTATCTGTAAGCTCTCTGTCTGACTGGCTGGGAGTCAGCTAGCACAGACTGCAGCTTGTTTTTCTCTCTTCTTTTTCAAGCTCTGAGGGGAAAAAGAGCTTGAGGTACCCCTGAGGTTTTAGGGAGGAGGTTTTCCAAGTGATCTCATCCCTAGTTTTCTTGGACTACTTGGGTGATGGCAGTGGATATTCCCTAAAATTTGGGTTTTAGGATTTTGGGGGGAAGTTTTTGTACCAAAGCCTGGAGAGATCAGGTTTTGGGGTACTTTTGCAGGCCCCTGCTCCTGCATTTGTTGTGCCACAGTGGGTTACCCCCCCCCCCCATCTTTTACGGGGAGTACCCAGCAATGTTTTTATGAGGATCTAACAATACTTCAACTGCTTGAATGTCCGTCCATTTGTTATAAAGAACGAGAGGGGCGGGGTGATTTAAGCATAATAAAGTCCATGCCCCAAAGGCAAAGCCGCATCAGCTCAAACTCTGTTGCATTTAAGAACTGCCTCTGGAGTTAGGACATGAGCTTTAAGCACACCTCATGTATGAAATCCAGGGTTTCAAACTCAGGAGGGGGGCTACTGCCCTCCTACCCCATTTCTCTACCCAATTCTACACCCATAGGACCAAGGGCACCTACCCCCCTCAAACAATGGTGCCCTTGGCCTTATGGGTGGAGAAAGGGCAGGGTTAGGAGTGCACATTGCCATGGGCTGGGGGTGTTAAAAGGAAGAGAAAGGAGGGGTTGAGGGATCCACTGGATGGACGGGTGGACTGGAAGGATCAAGAGCGTGTTGGGCTGGGGGCCGTTAGGGAGGAAGAGGAGGGCGGGTGAGGGGGTCCTTATGTGTTGAAAGATGAATGGGGAGAAGGTAGGGTGAGGGTTGAGGTGAGCTGGGAGGTGGCTGTGACGGACCGGGCCAGGTCTTGGCACAGCTGAGGGCGTCCGCTCAGGGCGAATTGCTCAAAACTCGGGGCTCCTTACAGCCCCAGACTGGAAGCCTTTCCCAAATAGGCCATAAACCGGTCACACTGAGTGCTTTAGCTGCCAATCTGGCCAGCCAGAAGCCTCACGAGCAAAACCCCTCAGACATCCCAGCTCTCCCTGTACCACAATTAGCCCCGGGCCTGCACACAGGTGAGGGGGTTGTAGAACCCAATCTCACCTTCCCCGAACGGGTCTTTCTGGTCCCAAAGAACCAGCCACAAATCCCCGGTCACTTTACACTCTGGATCTTACCCACAAGATCACGCTGGGCCAATCCTTTAGAATCTGAAATCTAAAGGTTTATTAATAGAAGAAAGAAAAGCATGAGAGTAAGGTTGTTAAGGCAAATACATTACATGCACCAGTCACCGAGTTCTCGATGCAGGCTCTCAGCAGAGATGTTATAACTGCTATCTTAAAGGTCTCTGGTGTTCATCCTATGTCAGGATGGGTCAGCAATCCTCCTCGGCTCTCTGTTCCTTGCAAGGCTGCATCTAGGATCAGTAGCAGAATTGAAGACAAGATGGAGTCCGCCTCATGGCACTTGTATATCTCCCCGGTACCTTCCAAGTGGAGCAGGTCACATGGTCGAATGACTTAGCTCTGTTTCATATGTCAGCAGCCATTTTGCCCTGGCTGGGTTGCATGTTCCCAGACACAGTCCTCAGGTGTGTATTGGGCACCTTGAGAGCCATTATCCCTGGACCAGTGCTAATTAGCATACTCATTCAACGGACAATCCTCCTTTACAACAGGCAGTGCAGGCCAATATCAGCACAGACTCCATATTCATAACTCCACACACAGATATCATACAAGTACATGAGTAGCATATACAGAATCAGTAGAACATGACTTTCATTTGACATCTCGCATGGCCCCCTTTGTATAGACTTTGGGGCAAACACCTCCCCCCAATTGGTGCAGCAGTGATCTGGCTGCTCCCCTTAAAATCCACTAACGTGACACCCAGACAAAAGACCACAGCCTCTGCTTTCCTCTTCCTTTGAGGCCACTCCCTACCACCCACTGCTCGGACTTAAGGACAAAAGCAATTGTGTAACTGTTTAACTTCAAAAATATCTCACCAAATGTAGTGATTGGGCAACAAAATAGCAAATGAAAATTGATGTGGATAAGTATAAAGTAACGCACATTGGAAAAAATAACCCCAACTATACATACCATATGATGAGGGCTAATTTAGCTACAACTAATCAGGAAAGATATCTTGGAGTTATCGTGGATAGTTCTCTGAAAATGCAGTATGCAGTCAAAAAAGCAAATAGGATGCTAGTAATTATTAAAAAAGGGATAGAAAATAAGATGAAGACTATCTTAATGCCCCTATATAAAACTTCTGTACAAAGTGTTCAAGATGTGGGCGTACTAAATGTGGTCTCCTCACCTCAAAAAAGATACTGTACTTTGGCATTAGAAAAGGTTCAGAAAAGGGCAACTAAAATGAAGTATAAAACTATGGTACGCCATATCTTCAGTACTGTGTACAGATGTGGTCTCCTCACCTCAAAAAAGATATTTTGGCTTTGGAAAGGGTTCAGAAAAGGGCAACTACAATGATTAGGGGTTTGGAACAGGTCGCATATGAAGAGAGGCTAAAGAGACTAGGACTTTTCAGCTTAGAAAAGAGGAGACTGAGGGGGATATGACAGAGGTCTATAAAATCATGAGTGGTGTGGAGAAGGTGAATATAGAAAAGTTCTTTACTTGTTCCCATAATATAAGAACTAGAGGACCCCAAATGAAATGAATGGGTAGCAGGCTTAAAACTAATAAGCGAAAGTAGTTCTTCTCACAGCACATAGTCAACCTGTGGAATTCCTTGCCAGAGGATGCTGTGAAGGCTAGGACTATAACAGAGTTTTAAAAAAAAACTAGATAAATTCATGGAGGTTACGTCCATAAAAGGCTATTAGCCTGGGGGAAGGAAGAAATGGTGCCCCTGGCCTCTCTTTGTCAAAGGCTGGAGATGGATAGCAGGAGACAAATTGCTTGATCATTGTCTTCGGTCCACCCCCTCTGGGGCATCTGGCACTGGCCACTGTTGGCAGACAGGCTACTGGGCTAGATGGCCTTTTGGTCTGACCCAGTATAGCCATTCTTATGTTCTTATCAGTATCAGAAGTGCACCGATGGATACGGAGCACGTAGCTCCGCGGGATCTGGTGCTTCAGGGGCGATGACTTAAAAGCCAGCTCCCCACGTGCACAGGCTCTCACCTCCCCCCAGCCCTTGCTGACTCTGTATTAGAGACAGCAAGGGGGAGGGAAGCGTGTGTAGTTGTCAGGATTAACCGATAAGCCCAGGCTTATCAGTTAATCGTATACACGACTATACGCTAACGTCCCATTCACCGACTGTCACTGTTAGCATTTCTGTAACGGACTAAGTGCACTGCCGGGAGCAGGTACGCCTTGAGAGGCCTCCAAGCTTACCCAGTACATGGAGAGACCTTTTCTCAAAGGCCCAGCTTCTGATGGGTTTGGTCCTCCTTCTGGGATGCCACCGGATGTGCTGGGATTTCACTGAGACTACTTGCTCCACTAGCCTTGCCTGCCTCTCCCTGTTTTGCTGACTTAGGCTCTCTGGCCTCTGGGAGCCCGCGCAGGTTGGGACGCACCAAGTGTAGAAAAACAGAGTCTGCAAACAGCTCTCTACGGTAAGGCTTAGCTAGAAAATCGTCCAGCACTCAATTGCAGTTCCCCTCCGGAAAGTACACCCAAAATAATATTATCTGACGAGGGAGAGAAATCACTACAATGTAAGCTCATACGTTTGCCCATCCCCTCAATGAGGAGTAACATACGCACAACTTCTCCCGCTCCCCTCCTGCTGTTAGAAATTACACAAACTACATTTGTTTTATTAAAATCTAGCTTTTACAGTTGAGAGATTGCTGTTGTTTATCAAAACAAAATAAAGCACGCATACCGTGTATGGGTGTAGGCATGGATGGAGGAAGGGCAGCGTTAGGAGTGCAGGTTGCCATGGAATGTGGGTGTAGAAAGGAAGAGAAGGGAGGTGGGACCCAATGGATGGGAGCATGGATTGGAAGGGTCTGGAGTGTGGGATGGCATGGGATGGGGGCTTGTTGAGGAGGAAGAGGAGAGTGGTTGAGGGAGTCCTTACCTGCGGAAGGAGGGCTGGGGGGAAGGTAGTGATGGGGGTCACATGGCAGGTGGGATGGGATTGTGGGGGGAGGGACTGTGGGTTGGGAAGGGAAGAAACAGGGCTGAAGGGTCCTATAGATGGGGGAAAGGTAGGGATAGGGATAGAGTGTGGGATGGGGAGTGTTCTAGGGAGGAAAAAGAGGGGCTGATGGAAACATGAATGGAGGGATGCTCTGAGGGTGCAGGTTGCTCTGAGTGTGTGGAGAGAAGAAGGGAAACTGACGGACACCAGGAATACGGGGTATGGGATAGGGAAGAGCACTGGTGGGGGTGCACGTTGTGTGAGGGGGAAGTTGAAATGTACTGATGGAGTGGAACCTCCGTTCGGACTCGCTGTCTAAGCGAACATGACATCCCTTCCTAGACCCGAGTGGGCCATAAGCCGAGAGATTTCCAGACCCGACACTTATCTCCCGGTACGCGATGGCTGCTCCTCTCCCAGCCGGACGGTTCTCGCCTCGCTTCGACCAAGCTCCCGAGCTCGCTGTTCTCGTTTCCGTTCCATCCCCAGACGGGAGGACACCAGAAGGGTGGACTTCTTATCGCTCGCTACCGAACAGAGCAGAGGGGAAAAAACAAACAAACAACTTAACTTTTCAGTCCGCAAGGACGCAGCATCGCTTCTCCTCCCACCATCGGCCACCCCCTCCCGCTGCCACTCCAGGAACGTGGAGAGAACGGAGGCCTTGAATCTCTATCCACGCTCTGCTGAACCGCCTACCCCCCCTTCACCAGGCTCCGTGCCCCAGCAGGAAGCTCTCTGCCTCAGAAGAAACATACTGCCAGGACGCTTGAAGATTTCAAAGCACGCACCTCTTACTCACACAGAGCCATGGGAAGGCCGAACGCTGAGGACCCTTCACGTGTTCCGAGAATCACGTCCAGGCAGCTCAAGTCCATCTCGGACGATTTCTTCTCCGCCCACAGCCACGCACTGATTCCTCTGCAAGGGTGGCCGAAAAAGCCCAGCGTGAGCTCTCACTCACTAAGGTCTGTGGCTGTGGGAATTCTATCCTTTAGCCCTTTCCCCCCGTCTCGCCTATGTATCGGGCCCTCTACAAGAACACTGAGTCAGTCAGCCATGACGCACCACCGCTCTCCCTTGCGCGACTGGCGTACCTGCAGAATTCCCGTTGGCTCCTGAGCCCTTAACCCTTGAAGATGCTCACCTGGAATGCCTGCAAGTGTGCTGTACAAGGACACGGCAGAAGCAGAGCAAGGACAAAGACACAGACAGAAACAGACAGACAGAACGTATTGGCCAATACGAGAGAGCAACAAGAGAGAAACACATAAGAGGCAGTCAGAAACCTTACCACCTTGCGTCTTCCTCCTCGAGCCAAGCGTCTGCTGAGAAGGACACCGTGTTCCAGAGAAACCAGCACCCCTGACAAACGGGAGCCCTGTTTCTCCCACTACCAAGGAAGCACCTCGGGAACCTCCGCTCGGACTCGCTGTCTAAGCAAACGTGACTTCCCTTCCTAGACCCGAGTGGGCCGTAAGCCAAGAGATTTCCAGACCCGACACTTATCTCCCGGTAAGCGATGGCTGCTCCGCTCCCAGCCGGACGGTTCTCGCCTCGCTTCGACCAAGCTCCCGAGCTCCCTGTTCTCGTTTCCGTTCCATCCCCAGACGGGAGGACACCGGGAGGGTTGACTTCTTATCGCTCGCTACCGAACACAGCAGAGGGGAAAAAACAAACAAACAACTTAGCGTTTCAGTCCGCAAGGACGCGGCATCGCTTCTCCTCCCACCATCGCACCGCAGCCTCCCACCGTCGGCCACCACCTCCCGTTGCCACTACAGGAACGGGGAGTGAAAGGAGGCTTTGAATCTCTATCCACGCTCTCTTGAACCGCCTACTGCCCCTTCACCAATCACCAAGCCACCAGGCTCCGTGCCCCAGCAGAAAGCTCTCTGCCTCAGAAGAAACATACTGCCAGGACGCTTGAAGATTTCAAAGCACGCACCTCTTACTCACACAGAGCCATGGGAAGGCCGACCGCTGATGATCCTTCCCGTGTTCCGAGAATCACGTCCAGGCAGCTCAAGTCCATCTCGGACGATTTCTTCTCCGCCCACGGCCACGCACTGATTCCTCTGCAAGGGTGGCCGAAAAAGCCCAGCGTTAGCTCTCACTCACTAAGGTCTGTGGCTGTGGGAATACTATCCTTTAGCCCTTTCCCCCCGTCTCGCCTATGTATCGGGCCCTCTACAAGAACACTGAGTGAGTCAGCCATGACGCACCACCGCTCTCCCTTGCGCGACTGGCGTACCTGCAGAATTCCCGTTGGCTCCTGAGCCCTTAACCCTTGAAGATGCTCACCTGGAATGCCTGCAAGTGTGCTGTACAAGGACACGGCAGAAGCAGAGCAAGGACAAAGACACAGACAGAAACAGACAGACAGAACGTATTGGCCAATACGAGAGAGCAACAAGAGAGAAACACATAAGAGGCAGTCAGAAACCTTACCACCTTGCGTCTTCCTCCTCGAGCCAAGCGTCTGCTGAGAAGGACACCGTGTTCCAGAGAAACCAGCACCCCTGACAAACGGGAGCCCTGTTTCTCCCACTACCAAGGAAGCACCTCGGGAACCTCCGCTCGGACTCGCTGTCTAAGCAAACGTGACTTCCCTTCCTAGACCCGAGTGGGCCGTAAGCCAAGAGATTTCCAGACCCGACACTTATCTCCCGGTAAGCGATGGCTGCTCCGCTCCCAGCCGGACGGTTCTCGCCTCGCTTCGACCAAGCTCCCGAGCTCCCTGTTCTCGTTTCCGTTCCATCCCCAGACGGGAGGACACCGGGAGGGTTGACTTCTTATCGCTCGCTACCGAACACAGCAGAGGGGAAAAAACAAACAAACAACTTAGCGTTTCAGTCCGCAAGGACGCGGCATCGCTTCTCCTCCCACCATCGCACCGCAGCCTCCCACCGTCGGCCACCACCTCCCGTTGCCACTACAGGAACGGGGAGTGAAAGGAGGCTTTGAATCTCTATCCACGCTCTCTTGAACCGCCTACTGCCCCTTCACCAATCCCCAAGCCACCAGGCTCCGTGCCCCAGCAGAAAGCTCTCTGCCTCAGAAGAAACATACTGCCAGGACGCTTGAAGATTTCAAAGCACGCACCTCTTACTCACACAGAGCCATGGGAAGGCCGAACGCTGAGGATCCTTCCCGTGTTCCGAGAATCACGTCCAGGCAGCTCAAGTCCATCTCGGACGATTTCTTCTCCGCCCACGGCCACGCACTGATTCCTCTGCAAGGGTGGCCGAAAAAGCCCAGCGTGAGCTCTCACTCACTAAGGTCTGTGGCTGTGGGAATACTATCCTTTAGCCCTTTCCCCCCGTCTCGCCTATGTATCGGGCCCTCTACAAGAACACTGAGTCAGTCAGCCATGACGCACCACCGCTCTCCCTTGCGCGACTGGCGTACCTGCAGAATTCCCGTTGGCTCCTGAGCCCTTAACCCTTGAAGATGCTCACCTGGAATGCCTGCAAGTGTGCTGTACAAGGACACGGCAGAAGCAGAGCAAGGACAAAGACACAGACAGAAACAGACAGACAGAACGTATTGGCCAATACGAGAGAGCAACAAGAGAGAAACACATAAGAGGCAGTCAGAAACCTTACCACCTTGCGTCTTCCTCCTCGAGCCAAGCGTCTGCTGAGAAGGACACCGTGTTCCAGAGAAACCAGCACCCCTGACAAACGGGAGCCCTGTTTCTCCCACTACCAAGGAAGCACCTCGGGAACCTCCGCTCGGACTCGCTGTCTAAGCAAACGTGACTTCCCTTCCTAGACCCGAGTGGGCCGTAAGCCAAGAGATTTCCAGACCCGACACTTATCTCCCGGTAAGCGATGGCTGCTCCGCTCCCAGCCGGACGGTTCTCGCCTCGCTTCGACCAAGCTCCCGAGCTCCCTGTTCTCGTTTCCGTTCCATCCCCAGACGGGAGGACACCGGGAGGGTTGACTTCTTATCGCTCGCTACCGAACACAGCAGAGGGGAAAAAACAAACAAACAACTTAGCGTTTCAGTCCGCAAGGACGCGGCATCGCTTCTCCTCCCACCATCGCACCGCAGCCTCCCACCGTCGGCCACCACCTCCCGTTGCCACTACAGGAACGGGGAGTGAAAGGAGGCTTTGAATCTCTATCCACGCTCTCTTGAACCGCCTACTGCCCCTTCACCAATCCCCAAGCCACCAGGCTCCGTGCCCCAGCAGAAAGCTCTCTGCCTCAGAAGAAACATACTGCCAGGACGCTTGAAGATTTCAAAGCACGCACCTCTTACTCACACAGAGCCATGGGAAGGCCGAACGCTGAGGATCCTTCCCGTGTTCCGAGAATCACGTCCAGGCAGCTCAAGTCCATCTCGGACGATTTCTTCTCCGCCCACAGCCACGCACTGATTCCTCTGCAAGGGTGGCCGAAAAAGCCCAGCGTGAGCTCTCACTCACTAAGGTCTGTGGCTGTGGGAATACTATCCTTTAGCCCTTTCCCCCCGTCTCGCCTATGTATCGGGCCCTCTACAAGAACACTGAGTCAGTCAGCCATGACGCACCACCGCTCTCCCTTGCGCGACTGGCGTACCTGCAGAATTCCCGTTGGCTCCTGAGCCCTTAACCCTTGGAGATGCTCACCTGGAATGCCTGCAAGTGTGCTGTACAAGGACACGGCAGAAGCAGAGCAAGGACAAAGACACAGACAGAAACAGACAGACAGAACGTATTGGCCAATACGAGAGAGCAACAAGAGAGAAACACATAAGAGGCAGTCAGAAACCTTACCACCTTGCGTCTTCCTCCTCGAGCCAAGCGTCTGCTGAGAAGGACACCGTGTTCCAGAGAAACCAGCACCCCTGACAAACGGGAGCCCTGTTTCTCCCACTACCAAGGAAGCACCTCGGGAACCTCCGCTGGGACTCGCTGTCTAAGCAAACGTGACTTCCCTTCCTAGACCCGAGTGGGCCGTAAGCCAAGAGATTTCCAGACCCGACACTTATCTCCCGGTAAGCGATGGCTGCTCCGCTCCCAGCCGGACGGTTCTCGCCTCGCTTCGACCAAGCTCCCGAGCTCCCTGTTCTCGTTTCCGTTCCATCCCCAGACGGGAGGACACCGGGAGGGTTGACTTCTTATCGCTCGCTACCGAACACAGCAGAGGGGAAAAAACAAACAAACAACTTAGCGTTTCAGTCCGCAAGGACGCGGCATCGCTTCTCCTCCCACCATCGCACCGCAGCCTCCCACCGTCGGCCACCACCTCCCGTTGCCACTACAGGAACGGGGAGTGAAAGGAGGCTTTGAATCTCTATCCACGCTCTCTTGAACCGCCTACTGCCCCTTCACCAATCACCAAGCCACCAGGCTCCGTGCCCCAGCAGAAAGCTCTCTGCCTCAGAAGAAACATACTGCCAGGACGCTTGAAGATTTCAAAGCACGCACCTCTTACTCACACAGAGCCATGGGAAGGCCGACCGCTGATGATCCTTCCCGTGTTCCGAGAATCACGTCCAGGCAGCTCAAGTCCATCTCGGACGATTTCTTCTCCGCCCACGGCCACGCACTGATTCCTCTGCAAGGGTGGCCGAAAAAGCCCAGCGTTAGCTCTCACTCACTAAGGTCTGTGGCTGTGGGAATACTATCCTTTAGCCCTTTCCCCCCGTCTCGCCTATGTATCGGGCCCTCTACAAGAACACTGAGTGAGTCAGCCATGACGCACCACCGCTCTCCCTTGCGCGACTGGCGTACCTGCAGAATTCCCGTTGGCTCCTGAGCCCTTAACCCTTGAAGATGCTCACCTGGAATGCCTGCAAGTGTGCTGTACAAGGACACGGCAGAAGCAGAGCAAGGACAAAGACACAGACAGAAACAGACAGACAGAACGTATTGGCCAATACGAGAGAGCAACAAGAGAGAAACACATAAGAGGCAGTCAGAAACCTTACCACCTTGCGTCTTCCTCCTCGAGCCAAGCGTCTGCTGAGAAGGACACCGTGTTCCAGAGAAACCAGCACCCCTGACAAACGGGAGCCCTGTTTCTCCCACTACCAAGGAAGCACCTCGGGAACCTCCGCTCGGACTCGCTGTCTAAGCAAACGTGACTTCCCTTCCTAGACCCGAGTGGGCCGTAAGCCAAGAGATTTCCAGACCCGACACTTATCTCCCGGTAAGCGATGGCTGCTCCGCTCCCAGCCGGACGGTTCTCGCCTCGCTTCGACCAAGCTCCCGAGCTCCCTGTTCTCGTTTCCGTTCCATCCCCAGACGGGAGGACACCGGGAGGGTTGACTTCTTATCGCTCGCTACCGAACACAGCAGAGGGGAAAAAACAAACAAACAACTTAGCGTTTCAGTCCGCAAGGACGCGGCATCGCTTCTCCTCCCACCATCGCACCGCAGCCTCCCACCGTCGGCCACCACCTCCCGTTGCCACTACAGGAACGGGGAGTGAAAGGAGGCTTTGAATCTCTATCCACGCTCTCTTGAACCGCCTACTGCCCCTTCACCAATCCCCAAGCCACCAGGCTCCGTGCCCCAGCAGAAAGCTCTCTGCCTCAGAAGAAACATACTGCCAGGACGCTTGAAGATTTCAAAGCACGCACCTCTTACTCACACAGAGCCATGGGAAGGCCGAACGCTGAGGATCCTTCCCGTGTTCCGAGAATCACGTCCAGGCAGCTCAAGTCCATCTCGGACGATTTCTTCTCCGCCCACAGCCACGCACTGATTCCTCTGCAAGGGTGGCCGAAAAAGCCCAGCGTGAACTCTCACTCACTAAGGTCTGTGGCTGTGGGAATACTATCCTTTAGCCCTTTCCCCCCGTCTCGCCTATGTATCGGGCCCTCTACAAGAACACTGAGTCAGTCAGCCATGACGCACCACCGCTCTCCCTTGCGCGACTGGCGTACCTGCAGAATTCCCGTTGGCTCCTGAGCCCTTAACCCTTGGAGATGCTCACCTGGAATGCCTGCAAGTGTGCTGTACAAGGACACGGCAGAAGCAGAGCAAGGACAAAGACACAGACAGAAACAGACAGACAGAACGTATTGGCCAATACGAGAGAGCAACAAGAGAGAAACACATAAGAGGCAGTCAGAAACCTTACCACCTTGCGTCTTCCTCCTCGAGCCAAGCGTCTGCTGAGAAGGACACCGTGTTCCAGAGAAACCAGCACCCCTGACAAACGGGAGCCCTGTTTCTCCCACTACCAAGGAAGCACCTCGGGAACCTCCGCTGGGACTCGCTGTCTAAGCAAACGTGACTTCCCTTCCTAGACCCGAGTGGGCCGTAAGCCAAGAGATTTCCAGACCCGACACTTATCTCCCGGTAAGCGATGGCTGCTCCGCTCCCAGCCGGACGGTTCTCGCCTCGCTTCGACCAAGCTCCCGAGCTCCCTGTTCTCGTTTCCGTTCCATCCCCAGACGGGAGGACACCGGGAGGGTTGACTTCTTATCGCTCGCTACCGAACACAGCAGAGGGGAAAAAACAAACAAACAACTTAGCGTTTCAGTCCGCAAGGACGCGGCATCGCTTCTCCTCCCACCATCGCACCGCAGCCTCCCACCGTCGGCCACCACCTCCCGTTGCCACTACAGGAACGGGGAGTGAAAGGAGGCTTTGAATCTCTATCCACGTTCTCTTGAACCGCCTACTGCCCCTTCACCAATCCCCAAGCCACCAGGCTCCGTGCCCCAGCAGAAAGCTCTCTGCCTCAGAAGAAACATACTGCCAGGACGCTTGAAGATTTCAAAGCACGCACCTCTTACTCACACAGAGCCATGGGAAGGCCGACCGCTGATGATCCTTCCCGTGTTCCGAGAATCGCGTCCAGGCAGCTCAAGTCCATCTCGGACGATTTCTTCTCCGCCCACGGCCACGCACTGATTCCTCTGCAAGGGTGGCCGAAAAAGCCCAGCGTTAGCTCTCACTCACTAAGGTCTGTGGCTGTGGGAATACTATCCTTTAGCCCTTTCCCCCCGTCTCGCCTATGTATCGGGTCCTCTACAAGAACACTGAGTCAGTCAGCCATGACGCATCACCGCTCTCCCTTGCGCGACTGGCGTACCTGCAGAATTCCCGTTGGCTCCTGAGCCCTTAACCCTTGGAGATGCTCACCTGGAATGCCTGCAAGTGTGCTGTACAAGGACACGGCAGAAGCAGAGCAAGGACAAAGACACAGACAGAAACAGACAGACAGAACGTATTGGCCAATACGAGAGAGCAACAAGAGAGAAACACATAAGAGGCAGTCAGAAACCTTACCACCTTGCGTCTTCCTCCTCGAGCCAAGCGTCTGCTGAGAAGGACACCGTGTTCCAGAGAAACCAGCACCCCTGACAAACGGGAGCCCTGTTTCTCCCACTACCAAGGAAGCACCTCGGGAACCTCCGCTCGGACTCGCTGTCTAAGCAAACGTGACTTCCCTTCCTAGACCCGAGTGGGCCGTAAGCCAAGAGATTTCCAGACCCGACACTTATCTCCCGGTAAGCGATGGCTGCTCCGCTCCCAGCCGGACGGTTCTCGCCTCGCTTCGACCAAGCTCCCGAGCTCCCTGTTCTCGTTTCCGTTCCATCCCCAGACGGGAGGACACCGGGAGGGTTGACTTCTTATCGCTCGCTACCGAACACAGCAGAGGGGAAAAAACAAACAAACAACTTAGCGTTTCAGTCCGCAAGGACGCGGCATCGCTTCTCCTCCCACCATCGCACCGCAGCCTCCCACCGTCGGCCACCCCCTCCCGCTGCCACTACAGGAACGGGGAGTGAAAGGAGGCTTTGAATCTCTATCCACGCTCTCTTGAACCGCCTACTGCCCCTTCACCAATCCCCAAGCCACCAGGCTCCGTGCCCCAGCAGAAAGCTCTCTGCCTCAGAAGAAACATACTGCCAGGACGCTTGAAGATTTCAAAGCACGCACCTCTTACTCACACAGAGCCATGGGAAGGCCGACCGCTGATGATCCTTCCCGTGTTCCGAGAATCACGTCCAGGCAGCTCAAGTCCATCTCGGACGATTTCTTCTCCGCCCACGGCCACGCACTGATTCCTCTGCAAGGGTGGCCGAAAAAGCCCAGCGTTAGCTCTCACTCACTAAGGTCTGTGGCTGTGGGAATACTATCCTTTAGCCCTTTCCCCCCGTCTCGCCTATGTATCGGGCCCTCTACAAGAACACTGAGTCAGTCAGCCATGACGCACCACCGCTCTCCCTTGCGCGACTGGCGTACCTGCAGAATTCCCGTTGGCTCCTGAGCCCTTAACCCTTGGAGATGCTCACCTGGAATGCCTGCAAGTGTGCTGTACAAGGACACGGCAGAAGCAGAGCAAGGACAAAGACACAGACAGAAACAGACAGACAGAACGTATTGGCCAATACGAGAGAGCAACAAGAGAGAAACACATAAGAGGCAGTCAGAAACCTTACCACCTTGCGTCTTCCTCCTCGAGCCAAGCGTCTGCTGAGAAGGACACCGTGTTCCAGAGAAACCAGCACCCCTGACAAACGGGAGCCCTGTTTCTCCCACTACCAAGGAAGCACCTCGGGAACCTCCGCTGGGACTCGCTGTCTAAGCAAACGTGACTTCCCTTCCTAGACCCGAGTGGGCCGTAAGCCAAGAGATTTCCAGACCCGACACTTATCTCCCGGTAAGCGATGGCTGCTCCGCTCCCAGCCGGACGGTTCTCGCCTCGCTTCGACCAAGCTCCCGAGCTCCCTGTTCTCGTTTCCGTTCCATCCCCAGACGGGAGGACACCGGGAGGGTTGACTTCTTATCGCTCGCTACCGAACACAGCAGAGGGGAAAAAACAAACAAACAACTTAGCGTTTCAGTCCGCAAGGACGCGGCATCGCTTCTCCTCCCACCATCGCACCGCAGCCTCCCACCGTCGGCCACCCCCTCCCGCTGCCACTACAGGAACGGGGAGTGAAAGGAGGCTTTGAATCTCTATCCACGCTCTCTTGAACCGCCTACTGCCCCTTCACCAATCCCCAAGCCACCAGGCTCCGTGCCCCAGCAGAAAGCTCTCTGCCTCAGAAGAAACATACTGCCAGGACGCTTGAAGATTTCAAAGCACGCACCTCTTACTCACACAGAGCCATGGGAAGGCCGAACGCTGAGGACCCTTCCCGTGTTCCGAGAATCACGTCCAGGCAGCTCAAGTCCATCTCGGACGATTTCTTCTCCGCCCACGGCCACGCACTGATTCCTCTGCAAGGGTGGCCGAAAAAGCCCAGCGTTAGCTCTCACTCACTAAGGTCTGTGGCTGTGGGAATACTATCCTTTAGCCCTTTCCCCCCGTCTCGCCTATGTATCGGGTCCTCTACAAGAACACTGAGTCAGTCAGCCATGACGCATCACCGCTCTCCCTTGCGCGACTGGCGTACCTGCAGAATTCCCGTTGGCTCCTGAGCCCTTAACCCTTGGAGATGCTCACCTGGAATGCCTGCAAGTGTGCTGTACAAGGACACGGCAGAAGCAGAGCAAGGACAAAGACACAGACAGAAACAGACAGACAGAACGTATTGGCCAATACGAGAGAGCAACAAGAGAGAAACACATAAGAGGCAGTCAGAAACCTTACCACCTTGCGTCTTCCTCCTCGAGCCAAGCGTCTGCTGAGAAGGACACCGTGTTCCAGAGAAACCAGCACCCCTGACAAACGGGAGCCCTATTTCTCCCACTACCAAGGAAGCACCTCGGGAACCTCCGCTGGGACTCGCTGTCTAAGCAAACGTGACTTCCCTTCCTAGACCCGAGTGGGCCGTAAGCCAAGAGATTTCCAGACCCGACACTTATCTCCCGGTAAGCGATGGCTGCTCCGCTCCCAGCCGGACGGTTCTCGCCTCGCTTCGACCAAGCTCCCGAGCTCCCTGTTCTCGTTTCCGTTCCATCCCCAGACGGGAGGACACCGGGAGGGTTGACTTCTTATCGCTCGCTACCGAACACAGCAGAGGGGAAAAAACAAACAAACAACTTAGCGTTTCAGTCCGCAAGGACGCGGCATCGCTTCTCCTCCCACCATCGCACCGCAGCCTCCCACCGTCGGCCACCCCCTCCCGCTGCCACTACAGGAACGGGGAGTGAAAGGAGGCTTTGAATCTCTATCCACGCTCTCTTGAACCGCCTACTGCCCCTTCACCAATCCCCAAGCCACCAGGCTCCGTGCCCCAGCAGAAAGCTCTCTGCCTCAGAAGAAACATACTGCCAGGACGCTTGAAGATTTCAAAGCACGCACCTCTTACTCACACAGAGCCATGGGAAGGCCGACCGCTGATGATCCTTCCCGTGTTCCGAGAATCACGTCCAGGCAGCTCAAGTCCATCTCGGACGATTTCTTCTCCGCCCACGGCCACGCACTGATTCCTCTGCAAGGGTGGCCGAAAAAGCCCAGCGTTAGCTCTCACTCACTAAGGTCTGTGGCTGTGGGAATACTATCCTTTAGCCCTTTCCCCCCGTCTCGCCTATGTATCGGGCCCTCTACAAGAACACTGAGTCAGTCAGCCATGACGCACCACCGCTCTCCCTTGCGCGACTGGCGTACCTGCAGAATTCCCGTTGGCTCCTGAGCCCTTAACCCTTGGAGATGCTCACCTGGAATGCCTGCAAGTGTGCTGTACAAGGACACGGCAGAAGCAGAGCAAGGACAAAGACACAGACAGAAACAGACAGACAGAACGTATTGGCCAATACGAGAGAGCAACAAGAGAGAAACACATAAGAGGCAGTCAGAAACCTTACCACCTTGCGTCTTCCTCCTCGAGCCAAGCGTCTGCTGAGAAGGACACCGTGTTCCAGAGAAACCAGCACCCCTGACAAACGGGAGCCCTGTTTCTCCCACTACCAAGGAAGCACCTTGGGAACCTCCGCTCGGACTCGCTGTCTAAGCAAACGTGACTTCCCTTCCTAGACCCGAGTGGGCCGTAAGCCAAGAGATTTCCAGACCCGACACTTATCTCCCGGTAAGCGATGGCTGCTCCGCTCCCAGCCGGACGGTTCTCGCCTCGCTTCGACCAAGCTCCCGAGCTCCCTGTTCTCGTTTCCGTTCCATCCCCAGACGGGAGGACACCGGGAGGGTTGACTTCTTATCGCTCGCTACCGAACACAGCAGAGGGGAAAAAACAAACAAACAACTTAGCGTTTCAGTCCGCAAGGACGCGGCATCGCTTCTCCTCCCACCATCGCACCGCAGCCTCCCACCGTCGGCCACCCCCTCCCGCTGCCACTACAGGAACGGGGAGTGAAAGGAGGCTTTGAATCTCTATCCACGCTCTCTTGAACCGCCTACTGCACCTTCACCAATCCCCAAGCCACCAGGCTCCGTGCCCCAGCAGAAAGCTCTCTGCCTCAGAAGAAACATACTGCCAGGACGCTTGAAGATTTCAAAGCACGCACCTCTTACTCACACAGAGCCATGGGAAGGCCGAACGCTGAGGACCCTTCCCGTGTTCCGAGAATCACGTCCAGGCAGCTCAAGTCCATCTCGGACGATTTCTTCTCCGCCCACGGCCACGCACTGATTCCTCTGCAAGGGTGGCCGAAAAAGCCCAGCGTTAGCTCTCACTCACTAAGGTCTGTGGCTGTGGGAATACTATCCTTTAGCCCTTTCCCCCCGTCTCGCCTATGTATCGGGTCCTCTACAAGAACACTGAGTCAGTCAGCCATGACGCATCACCGCTCTCCCTTGCGCGACTGGCGTACCTGCAGAATTCCCGTTGGCTCCTGAGCCCTTAACCCTTGGAGATGCTCACCTGGAATGCCTGCAAGTGTGCTGTACAAGGACACGGCAGAAGCAGAGCAAGGACAAAGACACAGACAGAAACAGACAGACAGAACGTATTGGCCAATACGAGAGAGCAACAAGAGAGAAACACATAAGAGGCAGTCAGAAACCTTACCACCTTGCGTCTTCCTCCTCGAGCCAAGCGTCTGCTGAGAAGGACACCGTGTTCCAGAGAAACCAGCACCCCTGACAAACGGGAGCCCTATTTCTCCCACTACCAAGGAAGCACCTCGGGAACCTCCGCTGGGACTCGCTGTCTAAGCAAACGTGACTTCCCTTCCTAGACCCGAGTGGGCCGTAAGCCAAGAGATTTCCAGACCCGACACTTATCTCCCGGTAAGCGATGGCTGCTCCGCTCCCAGCCGGACGGTTCTCGCCTCGCTTCGACCAAGCTCCCGAGCTCCCTGTTCTCGTTTCCGTTCCATCCCCAGACGGGAGGACACCGGGAGGGTTGACTTCTTATCGCTCGCTACCGAACACAGCAGAGGGGAAAAAACAAACAAACAACTTAGCGTTTCAGTCCGCAAGGACGCGGCATCGCTTCTCCTCCCACCATCGCACCGCAGCCTCCCACCGTCGGCCACCCCCTCCCGCTGCCACTACAGGAACGGGGAGTGAAAGGAGGCTTTGAATCTCTATCCACGCTCTCTTGAACCGCCTACTGCCCCTTCACCAATCCCCAAGCCACCAGGCTCCGTGCCCCAGCAGAAAGCTCTCTGCCTCAGAAGAAACATACTGCCAGGACGCTTGAAGATTTCAAAGCACGCACCTCTTACTCACACAGAGCCATGGGAAGGCCGACCGCTGATGATCCTTCCCGTGTTCCGAGAATCACGTCCAGGCAGCTCAAGTCCATCTCGGACGATTTCTTCTCCGCCCACGGCCACGCACTGATTCCTCTGCAAGGGTGGCCGAAAAAGCCCAGCGTTAGCTCTCACTCACTAAGGTCTGTGGCTGTGGGAATACTATCCTTTAGCCCTTTCCCCCCGTCTCGCCTATGTATCGGGCCCTCTACAAGAACACTGAGTCAGTCAGCCATGACGCACCACCGCTCTCCCTTGCGCGACTGGCGTACCTGCAGAATTCCCGTTGGCTCCTGAGCCCTTAACCCTTGGAGATGCTCACCTGGAATGCCTGCAAGTGTGCTGTACAAGGACACGGCAGAAGCAGAGCAAGGACAAAGACACAGACAGAAACAGACAGACAGAACGTATTGGCCAATACGAGAGAGCAACAGGAGAGAAACACATAAGAGGCAGTCAGAAACCTTACCACCTTGCGTCTTCCTCCTCGAGCCAAGCGTCTGCTGAGAAGGACACCGTGTTCCAGAGAAACCAGCACCCCTGACAAACGGGAGCCCTATTTCTCCCACTACCAAGGAAGCACCTCGGGAACCTCCGCTGGGACTCGCTGTCTAAGCAAACGTGACTTCCCTTCCTAGACCCGAGTGGGCCGTAAGCCAAGAGATTTCCAGACCCGACACTTATCTCCCGGTAAGCGATGGCTGCTCCGCTCCCAGCCGGACGGTTCTCGCCTCGCTTCGACCAAGCTCCCGAGCTCCCTGTTCTCGTTTCCGTTCCATCCCCAGACGGGAGGACACCGGGAGGGTTGACTTCTTATCGCTCGCTACCGAACACAGCAGAGGGGAAAAAACAAACAAACAACTTAGCGTTTCAGTCCGCAAGGACGCGGCATCGCTTCTCCTCCCACCATCGCACCGCAGCCTCCCACCGTCGGCCACCCCCTCCCGCTGCCACTACAGGAACGGGGAGTGAAAGGAGGCTTTGAATCTCTATCCACGCTCTCTTGAACCGCCTACTGCACCTTCACCAATCCCCAAGCCACCAGGCTCCGTGCCCCAGCAGAAAGCTCTCTGCCTCAGAAGAAACATACTGCCAGGACGCTTGAAGATTTCAAAGCACGCACCTCTTACTCACACAGAGCCATGGGAAGGCCGAACGCTGAGGACCCTTCCCGTGTTCCGAGAATCACGTCCAGGCAGCTCAAGTCCATCTCGGACGATTTCTTCTCCGCCCACGGCCACGCACTGATTCCTCTGCAAGGGTGGCCGAAAAAGCCCAGCGTTAGCTCTCACTCACTAAGGTCTGTGGCTGTGGGAATACTATCCTTTAGCCCTTTCCCCCCGTCTCGCCTATGTATCGGGTCCTCTACAAGAACACTGAGTCAGTCAGCCATGACGCATCACCGCTCTCCCTTGCGCGACTGGCGTACCTGCAGAATTCCCGTTGGCTCCTGAGCCCTTAACCCTTGGAGATGCTCACCTGGAATGCCTGCAAGTGTGCTGTACAAGGACACGGCAGAAGCAGAGCAAGGACAAAGACACAGACAGAAACAGACAGACAGAACGTATTGGCCAATACGAGAGAGCAACAAGAGAGAAACACATAAGAGGCAGTCAGAAACCTTACCACCTTGCGTCTTCCTCCTCGAGCCAAGCGTCTGCTGAGAAGGACACCGTGTTCCAGAGAAACCAGCACCCCTGACAAACGGGAGCCCTATTTCTCCCACTACCAAGGAAGCACCTCGGGAACCTCCGCTGGGACTCGCTGTCTAAGCAAACGTGACTTCCCTTCCTAGACCCGAGTGGGCCGTAAGCCAAGAGATTTCCAGACCCGACACTTATCTCCCGGTAAGCGATGGCTGCTCCGCTCCCAGCCGGACGGTTCTCGCCTCGCTTCGACCAAGCTCCCGAGCTCCCTGTTCTCGTTTCCGTTCCATCCCCAGACGGGAGGACACCGGGAGGGTTGACTTCTTATCGCTCGCTACCGAACACAGCAGAGGGGAAAAAACAAACAAACAACTTAGCGTTTCAGTCCGCAAGGACGCGGCATCGCTTCTCCTCCCACCATCGCACCGCAGCCTCCCACCGTCGGCCACCCCCTCCCGCTGCCACTACAGGAACGGGGAGTGAAAGGAGGCTTTGAATCTCTATCCACGCTCTCTTGAACCGCCTACTGCCCCTTCACCAATCCCCAAGCCACCAGGCTCCGTGCCCCAGCAGAAAGCTCTCTGCCTCAGAAGAAACATACTGCCAGGACGCTTGAAGATTTCAAAGCACGCACCTCTTACTCACACAGAGCCATGGGAAGGCCGACCGCTGATGATCCTTCCCGTGTTCCGAGAATCACGTCCAGGCAGCTCAAGTCCATCTCGGACGATTTCTTCTCCGCCCACGGCCACGCACTGATTCCTCTGCAAGGGTGGCCGAAAAAGCCCAGCGTTAGCTCTCACTCACTAAGGTCTGTGGCTGTGGGAATACTATCCTTTAGCCCTTTCCCCCCGTCTCGCCTATGTATCGGGCCCTCTACAAGAACACTGAGTCAGTCAGCCATGACGCACCACCGCTCTCCCTTGCGCGACTGGCGTACCTGCAGAATTCCCGTTGGCTCCTGAGCCCTTAACCCTTGGAGATGCTCACCTGGAATGCCTGCAAGTGTGCTGTACAAGGACACGGCAGAAGCAGAGCAAGGACAAAGACACAGACAGAAACAGACAGACAGAACGTATTGGCCAATACGAGAGAGCAACAAGAGAGAAACACATAAGAGGCAGTCAGAAACCTTACCACCTTGCGTCTTCCTCCTCGAGCCAAGCGTCTGCTGAGAAGGACACCGTGTTCCAGAGAAACCAGCACCCCTGACAAACGGGAGCCCTGTTTCTCCCACTACCAAGGAAGCACCTTGGGAACCTCCGCTCGGACTCGCTGTCTAAGCAAACGTGACTTCCCTTCCTAGACCCGAGTGGGCCGTAAGCCAAGAGATTTCCAGACCCGACACTTATCTCCCGGTAAGCGATGGCTGCTCCGCTCCCAGCCGGACGGTTCTCGCCTCGCTTCGACCAAGCTCCCGAGCTCCCTGTTCTCGTTTCCGTTCCATCCCCAGACGGGAGGACACCGGGAGGGTTGACTTCTTATCGCTCGCTACCGAACACAGCAGAGGGGAAAAAACAAACAAACAACTTAGCGTTTCAGTCCGCAAGGACGCGGCATCGCTTCTCCTCCCACCATCGCACCGCAGCCTCCCACCGTCGGCCACCCCCTCCCGCTGCCACTACAGGAACGGGGAGTGAAAGGAGGCTTTGAATCTCTATCCACGCTCTCTTGAACCGCCTACTGCACCTTCACCAATCCCCAAGCCACCAGGCTCCGTGCCCCAGCAGAAAGCTCTCTGCCTCAGAAGAAACATACTGCCAGGACGCTTGAAGATTTCAAAGCACGCACCTCTTACTCACACAGAGCCATGGGAAGGCCGAACGCTGAGGACCCTTCCCGTGTTCCGAGAATCACGTCCAGGCAGCTCAAGTCCATCTCGGACGATTTCTTCTCCGCCCACGGCCACGCACTGATTCCTCTGCAAGGGTGGCCGAAAAAGCCCAGCGTTAGCTCTCACTCACTAAGGTCTGTGGCTGTGGGAATACTATCCTTTAGCCCTTTCCCCCCGTCTCGCCTATGTATCGGGTCCTCTACAAGAACACTGAGTCAGTCAGCCATGACGCATCACCGCTCTCCCTTGCGCGACTGGCGTACCTGCAGAATTCCCGTTGGCTCCTGAGCCCTTAACCCTTGGAGATGCTCACCTGGAATGCCTGCAAGTGTGCTGTACAAGGACACGGCAGAAGCAGAGCAAGGACAAAGACACAGACAGAAACAGACAGACAGAACGTATTGGCCAATACGAGAGAGCAACAAGAGAGAAACACATAAGAGGCAGTCAGAAACCTTACCACCTTGCGTCTTCCTCCTCGAGCCAAGCGTCTGCTGAGAAGGACACCGTGTTCCAGAGAAACCA
This sequence comes from Pelodiscus sinensis, assembly GCF_049634645.1. NCBI lineage: Eukaryota > Metazoa > Chordata > Testudines > Trionychidae > Pelodiscus > Pelodiscus sinensis. Next base: position 56,244 of record NW_027465917.1, read on the forward strand.
GCACCCCTGACAAACGGGAGCCCTGTTTCTCCCACTACCAAGGAAGCACCTCGGGAACCTCCGCTGGGACTCGCTGTCTAAGCAAACGTGACTTCCCTTCCTAGACCCGAGTGGGCCGTAAGCCAAGAGATTTCCAGACCCGACACTTATCTCCCGGTAAGCGATGGCTGCTCCGCTCCCAGCCGGACGGTTCTCGCCTCGCTTCGACCAAGCTCCCGAGCTCCCTGTTCTCGTTTCCGTTCCATCCCCAGACGGGAGGACACCGGGAGGGTTGACTTCTCATCGCTCGCTACCGAACACAGCAGAGGGGAAAAAACAAACAAACAACTTAGCGTTTCAGTCCGCAAGGACGCGGCATCGCTTCTCCTCCCACCATCGCACCGCAGCCTCCCACCGTCGGCCACCCCCTCCCGCTGCCACTACAGGAACGGGGAGTGAAAGGAGGCTTTGAATCTCTATCCACGCTCTCTTGAACCGCCTACTGCCCCTTCACCAATCCCCAAGCCACCAGGCTCCGTGCCCCAGCAGAAAGCTCTCTGCCTCAGAAGAAACATACTGCCAGGACGCTTGAAGATTTCAAAGCACGCACCTCTTACTCACACAGAGCCATGGGAAGGCCGACCGCTGATGATCCTTCCCGTGTTCCGAGAATCACGTCCAGGCAGCTCAAGTCCATCTCGGACGATTTCTTCTCCGCCCACGGCCACGCACTGATTCCTCTGCAAGGGTGGCCGAAAAAGCCCAGCGTTAGCTCTCACTCACTAAGGTCTGTGGCTGTGGGAATACTATCCTTTAGCCCTTTCCCCCCGTCTCGCCTATGTATCGGGCCCTCTACAAGAACACTGAGTCAGTCAGCCATGACGCACCACCGCTCTCCCTTGCGCGACTGGCGTACCTGCAGAATTCCCGTTGGCTCCTGAGCCCTTAACCCTTGGAGATGCTCACCTGGAATGCCTGCAAGTGTGCTGTACAAGGACACGGCAGAAGCAGAGCAAGGACAAAGACACAGACAGAAACAGACAGACAGAACGTATTGGCCAATACGAGAGAGCAACAAGAGAGAAACACATAAGAGGCAGTCAGAAACCTTACCACCTTGCGTCTTCCTCCTCGAGCCAAGCGTCTGCTGAGAAGGACACCGTGTTCCAGAGAAACCAGCACCCCTGACAAACGGGAGCCCTGTTTCTCCCACTACCAAGGAAGCACCTCGGGAACCTCCGCTCGGACTCGCTGTCTAAGCAAACGTGACTTCCCTTCCTAGACCCGAGTGGCCGTAAGCCAAGAGATTTCCAGACCCGACACTTATCTCCCGGTAAGCGATGGCTGCTCCGCTCCCAGCCGGACGGTTCTCGCCTCGCTTCGACCAAGCTCCCGAGCTCCCTGTTCTCGTTTCCGTTCCATCCCCAGACGGGAGGACACCGGGAGGGTTGACTTCTTATCGCTCGCTACCGAACACAGCAGAGGGGAAAAAACAAACAAACAACTTAGCGTTTCAGTCCGCAAGGACGCGGCATCGCTTCTCCTCCCACCATCGCACCGCAGCCTCCCACCGTCGGCCACCCCCTCCCGCTGCCACTACAGGAACGGGGAGTGAAAGGAGGCTTTGAATCTCTATCCACGCTCTCTTGAACCGCCTACTGCCCCTTCACCAATCCCCAAGCCACCAGGCTCCGTGCCCCAGCAGAAAGCTCTCTGCCTCAGAAGAAACATACTGCCAGGACGCTTGAAGATTTCAAAGCACGCACCTCTTACTCACACAGAGCCATGGGAAGGCCGAACGCTGAGGACCCTTCCCGTGTTCCGAGAATCACGTCCAGGCAGCTCAAGTCCATCTCGGACGATTTCTTCTCCGCCCACGGCCACGCACTGATTCCTCTGCAAGGGTGGCCGAAAAAGCCCAGCGTTAGCTCTCACTCACTAAGGTCTGTGGCTGTGGGAATTCTATCCTTTAGCCCTTTCTCCCCCTCTCGCCTATGTATCGGGTCCTCTACAAGAACACTGAGTCAGTCAGCCATGACGCATCACCGCTCTCCCTTGCGCGACTGGCGTACCTGCAGAATTCCCGTTGGCTCCTGAGCCCTTAACCCTTGGAGATGCTCACCTGGAATGCCTGCAAGTGTGCTGTACAAGGACACGGCAGAAGCAGAGCAAGGACAAAGACACAGACAGAAACAGACAGACAGAACGTATTGGCCAATACGAGAGAGCAACAAGAGAGAAACACATAAGAGGCAGTCAGAAACCTTACCACCTTGCGTCTTCCTCCTCGAGCCAAGCTTCTGCTGAGAAGGACACCGTGTTCCAGAGAAACCAGCACCCCTGACAAACGGGAGCCCTGTTTCTCCCACTACCAAGGAAGCACCTCGGGAACCTCCGCTGGGACTCGCTGTCTAAGCAAACGTGACTTCCCTTCCTAGACCCGAGTGGGCCGTAAGCCAAGAGATTTCCAGACCTGACACTTATCTCCCGGTAAGCGATGGCTGCTCCGCTCCCAGCCGGACGGTTCTCGCCTCGCTTCGACCAAGCTCCCGAGCTCCCTGTTCTCGTTTCCGTTCCATCCCCAGACGGGAGGACACCGGGAGGGTTGACTTCTTATCGCTCGCTACCGAACACAGCAGAGGGGAAAAAACAAACAAACAACTTAGCGTTTCAGTCCGCAAGGACGCGGCATCGCTTCTCCTCCCACCATCGCACCGCAGTCTCCCACCATCGGCCACCACCTCCCGCTGCCACTACAGGAACGAGGAGTGAAAGGAGGCTTTGAATCTCTATTCACGCTCTCTTGAACCGCCTACCGCCCCTTCACCAATCCCCAAGCCACCAGGCTCCGTGCCCCAGCAGAAAGCTCTCTGCCTCAGAAGAAACATACTGCCAGGACGCTTGAAGATTTCAAAGCACGCACCTCTTACTCACACAGAGCCATGGGAAGGCCGACCGCTGATGATCCTTCCCGTGTTCCGAGAATCACGTCCAGGCAGCTCAAGTCCATCTCGGACGATTTCTTCTCCGCCCACAGCCACGCACTGATTCCTCTGCAAGGGTGGCCGAAAAAGCCCAGCGTGAGCTCTCACTCACTAAGGTCTGTGGCTGTGGGAATACTATCCTTTAGCCCTTTCCCCCCGTCTCGCCTATGTATCGGGCCCTCTACAAGAACACTGAGTCAGTCAGCCATGACGCACCACCGCTCTCCCTTGCGCGACTGGCGTACCTGCAGAATTCCCGTTGGCTCCTGAGCCCTTAACCCTTGAAGATGCTCACCTGGAATGCCTGCAAGTGTGCTGTACAAGGACACGGCAGAAGCAGAGCAAGGACAAAGACACAGACAGAAACAGACAGACAGAACGTATTGGCCAATACGAGAGAGCAACAAGAGAGAAACACATAAGAGGCAGTCAGAAACCTTACCACCTTGCGTCTTCCTCCTCGAGCCAAGCGTCTGCTGAGAAGGACACCGTGTTCCAGAGAAACCAGCACCCCTGACAAACGGGAGCCCTGTTTCTCCCACTACCAAGGAAGCACCTCGGGAACCTCCGCTCGGACTCGCTGTCTAAGCAAACGTGACTTCCTTTCCTAGACCCGAGTGGGCCGTAAGCCAAGAGATTTCCAGACCCGACACTTATCTCCCGGTAAGCGATGGCCGCTCTGCTCCCAGCCGGACGGTTCTCGCCTCGCTTCGACCAAGCTCCCGAGCTCGCTGTTCTCGTTTCCGTTCCATCCCCAGACGGGAGGACACCGGGAGGGTTGACTTCTTATCGCTCGCTACCGAACACAGCAGAGGGGAAAAAACAAACAAACAACTTAGCGTTTCAGTCCGCAAGGACGCGGCATCGCTTCTCCTCCCACCATCGCACCGCAGCCTCCCACCGTCGGCCACCACCTCCCGCTGCCACTACAGGAACGGGGAGTGAAAGGAGGCTTTGAATCTCTATCCACGCTCTCTTGAACCGCCTACTGCCCCTTCACCAATCCCTAACCCACCAGGCTCCGTGCCCCAGCAGAAAGCTCTCTGCCTCAGAAGAAACATACTGCCAGGACGCTTGAAGATTTCAAAGCACGCACCTCTTACTCACACAGAGCCATGGGAAGGCCGAACGCTGAGCACCCTTCCCGTGTTCCGAGAATCACGTCCAGGCAGCTCAAGTCCATCTCGCACGATTTCTTCTCCGCCCACGGCCACGCACTGATTCCTCTGCAAGGGTGGCCAAAAAAGCCCAGCGTTAGCTCTCACTCACTAAGGTCTGTGGCTGTGGGAATTCTATCCTTTAGCCCTTTCTCCCCCTCTCGCCTATGTATCGGGTCCTCTACAAGAACACTGAGTCAGTCAGCCATGACGCACCACCGCTCTCCCTTGCGCGACTGGCGTACCTGCAGAATTCCCGTTGGCTCCTGAGCCCTTAACCCTTGAAGATGCTCACCTGGAATGCCTGCAAGTGTGCTGTACAAGGACACGGCAGAAGCAGAGCAAGGACAAAGACACAGACAGAAACAGACAGACAGAACGTATTGGCCAATACGAGAGAGCAACAAGAGAGAAACACATAAGAGGCAGTCAGAAACCTTACCACCTTGCGTCTTCCTCCTCGAGCCAAGCGTCTGCTGAGAAGGACACCGTGTTCCAGAGAAACCAGCACCCCTGACAAACGGGAGCCCTGTTTCTCCCACTACCAAGGAAGCACCTCGGGAACCTCCGCTCGGACTCGCTGTCTAAGCAAACGTGACTTCCTTTCCTAGACCCGAGTGGGCCGTAAGCCAAGAGATTTCCAGACCCGACACTTATCTCCCGGTAAGCGATGGCCGCTCTGCTCCCAGCCGGACGGTTCTCGCCTCGCTTCGACCAAGCTCCCGAGCTCGCTGTTCTCGTTTCCGTTCCATCCCCAGACGGGAGGACACCGGGAGGGTTGACTTCTTATCGCTCGCTACCGAACACAGCAGAGGGGAAAAAACAAACAAACAACTTAGCGTTTCAGTCCGCAAGGACGCGGCATCGCTTCTCCTCCCACCATCGCACCGCAGCCTCCCACCGTCGGCCACCACCTCCCGCTGCCACTACAGGAACGGGGAGTGAAAGGAGGCTTTGAATCTCTATCCACGCTCTCTTGAACCGCCTACTGCCCCTTCACCAATCCCTAACCCACCAGGCTCCGTGCCCCAGCAGAAAGCTCTCTGCCTCAGAAGAAACATACTGCCAGGACGCTTGAAGATTTCAAAGCACGCACCTCTTACTCACACAGAGCCATGGGAAGGCCGAACGCTGAGCACCCTTCCCGTGTTCCGAGAATCACGTCCAGGCAGCTCAAGTCCATCTCGCACGATTTCTTCTCCGCCCACGGCCACGCACTGATTCCTCTGCAAGGGTGGCCAAAAAAGCCCAGCGTTAGCTCTCACTCACTAAGGTCTGTGGCTGTGGGAATTCTATCCTTTAGCCCTTTCTCCCCCTCTCGCCTATGTATCGGGTCCTCTACAAGAACACTGAGTCAGTCAGCCATGACGCACCACCGCTCTCCCTTGCGCGACTGGCGTACCTGCAGAATTCCCGTTGGCTCCTGAGCCCTTAACCCTTGAAGATGCTCACCTGGAATGCCTGCAAGTGTGCTGTACAAGGACACGGCAGAAGCAGAGCAAGGACAAAGACACAGACAGAAACAGACAGACAGAACGTATTGGCCAATACGAGAGAGCAACAAGAGAGAAACACATAAGAGGCAGTCAGAAACCTTACCACCTTGCGTCTTCCTCCTCGAGCCAAGCGTCTGCTGAGAAGGACACCGTGTTCCAGAGAAACCAGCACCCCTGACAAACAGAAGCCCTGTTTCTCCCATTACCAAGGAAGCACCTCGGGAACCTCCGCTCGGACTCGCTGTCTAAGCAAACGTGACTTCCCTTCCTAGACCCGAGTGGGCCGTAAGCCAAGAGATTTCCAGACCCGACACTTATCTCCCGGTAAGCGATGGCTGCTCTGCTCCCAGCCGGACGGTTCTCGCCTCGCTTCGACCAAGCTCCCGAGCTCGCTGTTCTCGTTTCCGTTCCATCCCCAGACGGGAGGACACCGGGAGGGTTGACTTCTTATCGCTCGCTACCGAACACAGCAGAGGGGAAAAAACAAACAAACAACTTAGCGTTTCAGTCCGCAAGGACGCGGCATCGCTTCTCCTCCCACCATCGCACCGCAGCCTCCCACCGTCGGCCACCACCTCCCGCTGCCACTACAGGAACGGGGAGTGAAAGGAGGCTTTGAATCTCTATCCACGCTCTCTTGAACCGCCTACTGCCCCTTCACCAATCCCTAACCCACCAGGCTCCGTGCCCCAGCAGAAAGCTCTCTGCCTCAGAAGAAACATACTGCCAGGACGCTTGAAGATTTCAAAGCACGCACCTCTTACTCACACAGAGCCATGGGAAGGCCGAACGCTGAGCACCCTTCCCGTGTTCCGAGAATCACGTCCAGGCAGCTCAAGTCCATCTCGCACGATTTCTTCTCCGCCCACGGCCACGCACTGATTCCTCTGCAAGGGTGGCCAAAAAAGCCCAGCGTTAGCTCTCACTCACTAAGGTCTGTGGCTGTGGGAATTCTATCCTTTAGCCCTTTCTCCCCCTCTCGCCTATGTATCGGGTCCTCTACAAGAACACTGAGTCAGTCAGCCATGACGCACCACCGCTCTCCCTTGCGCGACTGGCGTACCTGCAGAATTCCCGTTGGCTCCTGAGCCCTTAACCCTTGAAGATGCTCACCTGGAATGCCTGCAAGTGTGCTGTACAAGGACACGGCAGAAGCAGAGCAAGGACAAAAACACAGACAGAAACAGACAGACAGAACGTATTGGCCAATACGAGAGAGCAACAAGAGAGAAACACATAAGAGGCAGTCAGAAACCTTACCACCTTGCGTCTTCCTCCTCGAGCCAAGCGTCTGCTGAGAAGGACACCGTGTTCCAGAGAAACCAGCACCCCTGACAAACAGAAGCCCTGTTTCTCCCATTACCAAGGAAGCACCTCGGGAACCTCCGCTGGGACTCGCTGTCTAAGCAAACGTGACTTCCCTTCCTAGACCCGAGTGGGCCGTAAGCCAAGAGATTTCCAGACCCGACACTTATCTCCCGGTAAGCGATGGCTGCTCCGCTCCCAGCCGGACGGTTCTCGCCTCGCTTCGACCAAGCTCCCGAGCTCCCTGTTCTCGTTTCCGTTCCATCCCCAGACGGGAGGACACCGGGAGGGTTGACTTCTTATCGCTCGCTACCGAACACAGCAGAGGGGAAAAAACAAACAAACAACTTAGCGTTTCAGTCCGCAAGGACGCGGCATCGCTTCTCCTCCCACCATCTCACCGCAGCCTCCCACCGTCGGCCACCCCCTCCCGCTGCCACTACAGGAACGGGGAGTGAAAGGAGGCTTTGAATCTCTATCCACGCTCTCTTGAACCGCCTACTGCCCCTTCACCAATCCCTAAGCCACCAGGCTCCGTGCCCCAGCAGAAAGCTCTCTGCCTCAGAAGAAACATACTGCCAGGACGCTTGAAGATTTCAAAGCACGCACCTCTTACTCACACAGAGCCATGGGAAGGCCGAACGCTGAGGACCCTTCCCGTGTTCCGAGAATCACGTCCAGGCAGCTCAAGTCCATCTCGGACGCTATCTTCTCAGCCCACGGCCACGCACCGATTCCTCTGCAAGGGTGGCCGAAAGAGCCCAGCGTTAGCTCTCACTCGCTAAGGTCTGTGGCTGCGGGAATTCTAGCCTTTAGCCCCATGGTCACCAACCAATAGATCACGATCTACCGGTAGAGGTTGAGGCTCTAAGAGTAGCTCTTCAGCCCTCTCTGAACTGCGTGCGTGCGCAGTACATTTACATTAGATTTCCTCATTTGAGGAGCAGCTACTCACCGAGCAACAACACAGGTGTGTAGCTGCAAGGAATGGTGGGAGCTGGGAGTTCTGGAGGGTTGAAACACCCAAGCCAGCTGACTGTGGCTTTCAGCAGAAAGACGCTGCCCCGCGCTCCAGCTGATCGGCGGCTTCTCCTCTGCGCCTGCCCACGTGGAGCTTGGTGCACCCTGGCTGAGCGCCATGACCAGCTCTCCGGGCAGCCGCTTCTCTTCACTCCAGCCTGGCTGCCCTGCGGTCAGTCCGGAGGGAGCGCGGGTCGGAGGCTTCCCTCCGTGGCTTGTGTAGGGAACTCCCTGCCCCCAACCTTGTTTTCTCTCCTCTGCCCCAAACCTGTCCCCCGCCCTCCTGGCCCCGTTCCCTCTCCCTTGCCCCCCCACCCCGCTATATAACCCTTCCCCAATCTGCAGAAACTTGTCCTACGGCACCCTGCCCCCCCTGCAGGAACCGGTTCCCTCTGGCACCCTGCCTCCTACTGCAGAAACCTGTCCCCCTGCCTTCCCCACTACAGAAACCAGTCTCCCCCCCCCCCCCCCAGCACCCTGTCCCCTGCTGCAGAAACCTGTCCTGGCACCCTGCCCCCTCTCCCCTGTCCCCACTGGCACCCTGTTCCCTGTCCCAGAACCCACTAGCACCCCTCCCCAGTATTGTGTCCCCTGCTCCCAAAGGACTTTTCTATGCGTCAGTGACCCCTGACTCGGCAGGTTCCCTGCCATTCTCATAAATAAAGACAATGCAGAAACTTTTTGTGCTTAACATAGTATTTTATTTAAAAATGGAGCTTGGCCAACAAACCCCCAATTGGGGCCTAGCCCCCATCTGGCCACAACCACTCCTGCACTCCTCCTTCCCCAGACCCTAGATCTGAGCCTATCAAACACTGGAACCCTCTGCCCTGAGCCCTTCACATACCCCAACCCAAATTCCTGCATTCTCACATCCACAAGCCTGTGACTTGCTTAGTATCCCAACACCGCCCAGCCTGGAGCCCCCTCCCCGAGCCAGTGTCCCCTTCTCCACCTCCTCCTCCATCCAGATTTCCTCCCAGAGCTTGCACCTCTCACCCCTTCCCACACCCAAATCCCTCATTCCCACCGCAGAGACTACACATCCTGTCTCAACCCAGCGGGGATCCGGCTAGACTGCAGGAGTTTTTCAGGATTCTGGAGATATCTCAGAAAAACTCTTCTGCATCCAGGGTTGCGTTTGTTCTTCCGCTTTTTTAGTGGAAGAGCAATCAGGCTCTTTCGGTCACCCCTATATTCCTCTTTCCCCAAGGAATAAGGTGGCTTCCAAAAGAAGGGTTTTTTCTTCTGACATTTGGTCCAGTCTAGACAGGCCAAATGTTGGAAAAACCTCATTCTACAGAAGAATTGTTTTTTTTTTTAAAGAAAAGTAGCAGTATAAGGATTGGGGACAGCAAGTGATGGAGAGGAGGAGAATAGAGAGAGCGGGGCTTCAAGGAAGGGGCAGGGCAGTAAATCTTGGCTTGGTCTGTCATTTAAAAGTGATCTTGGGTGTAAAAAGGTTGGAGACCACTGCTTTGGACCCCCCCCCCACCCGCCCCTCTGTATCGGGTCCATTACAACAATACTGAGGCAGTCTGCCATGACACACCACTGGTCTCCCGTTGCTCTCCCTTGCGCGACTGGCGTACCTGCAGAATTCCCTTTAGCTCCTGGGCCCTTAACCCGTAGAGATGCTCACCTGGAATGCCTGTACGTGTCCTGTACAAGGACACGGCAGAAGCAGACCAAGGACAAAGACACAGAAAGAAACAGACAGAACGTATTGGCCAATACGAGAGAGCAACAAGAGAGAAACACATGAGAGGCAGTTTGGGTGGGAGGGGAGGGGTTGAATACACTTGGTGGTCAGGGAAGGGGGTGCAGAATGGACTGGGGGGTGGGGAAAGGGGTGCAGAATGGACTGGGGGTGGGGAAAGGGGTGCAGATTGGGCAGGGGGTGCAGAATGGACTGGGGGGTGGGGAAATGGGTGCAGATTGGGCAGGGGGTGCAGAATGGACTGGGGGGTGGGGAAAGGGGTGCAGATTGGGCAGGGGGTGCAGAATGGACTCGGGGTGGGGAAGGGGGTGCAGGTTGGGCTGGGAGTGTGGAATGCACTGAGGTGGGAGAAGGGGGTGCAGGTCGGGCGGGGGGGGGGGGGGCCGTGCAGAGGGCTCGGGCCGACGTGAGCAGGTCCTGAGTAGTGCTGCGGGGAGGTCCTGAGATGCAGGTGGGGGCGGGGAGAAGCTGGAACACGCTGAGCGGGGCTATGCCGGGGGCGGGGCTATGATAGGGGCACGGCGGACTGCGACATGCCCCGGGAGGCTGCACTATGAGAACTACAAGTCCCAGGATGCGTCGCTGACACTTGGAGTGACACGAGCGCGGGACCAACCGCGTCGCTCCCTGGTCAATGGCCGCGTTGTGATGTCACTTCCGCTGCACCCGCCCAACCGAACAGCGCCGGGCCTGCCCTGGCCCTGCAATGGCCGATGGGAACTGCGGACTCGGGCACTCAGTTTCCCACAAACCACTGCGGCTACTTTCCCTACTCCCCCTCATCCCGCCGTGCCCCATTGCTGGGCGGGGCTCCTGCCTCAGAGACGGCAGCGTCCGCCGCTGATGCCCCGCCCCCACGCGGGAGAGGAGACCCCGCGGCAACCCCTCCCCCCCCAAACTCCTCCCCCGCCCCATGCAATCTGCTCCCACCCACCAAACTCCTCTCCGCCCCGTGCAGTCAGATCCCCCCCAAACCCCTCCCCGCCCCGTGCAGTCTGCTCCCCCCCACCAAACTCCTCTCCGCCCCGTGCAGTCTGCTCCCCCCCACCAAACTCCTCTCCGCCCCATGCAGTCTGAACCCCCCCACCACAAAACTCCTCCCCGCCCCGTGCAGTCTGCTCCCCCCCACCAAACTCCTCTCCGCCCCGTGCAGTCTGCTCCCCTCTCCCGACCAAGCTCCTCCCCGCCCCGTGCAGTCTGCTCCCCCCCCACCAAACTCCTCTGCGCCCCGTGCAGTCTGCTCCCCCCCCCCACCAAACTCCTCTCCGCCCCGTGCAGTCTGCTCCCCCCACCAAACTCCTCTTCGCCCCGTGCAGTCTGAACCCCCCCCACCACAAAACTCCTCTCCGCCCCGTGCAGTCTGCTCCCCTCTCCCGACCAAGCTCCTCCCCGCCCCGTGCAGTCTGCTCCCCCCCCACCAAACTCCTCTGCGCCCCGTGCAGTCTGCTCCCCCCCACCAAACTCCTCTCCGCCCCGTGCAGTCTGCTCCCCCCACCAAACTCCTCTCCGCCCCGTGCAGTCTGAACCCCCCTCACCAAACTCCTCTCCGCCCCGTGCAGTCTGCTCTCGCACCCCCTCGTCCCCCGGGACACACACCCCTCCCCCAGCCCTCTCCCCCACCTTCCTTCGCGCCTCCTCCTCCCCCGGGCCAGACACCAACAAGGGGCGGGCTGGGTGCGGGGAGCTTCGCACTCGGACCCAGGATTCGCTCGCGCGCTCCTCGGACCTTCCTGTCATGGCGGCGCCGGCCGCCCAGTCAGACAACGCCCCCCTGCGACAGCCTATTGGCCGAACCAGACGCAGGATCCCCTTTGCTGACAGCCCATTGGGCGACACTATCCTCAGCCAAGGCTGTCTTCCGAAAGCCGATTGGCTGGCACACAGCCAGGAAACACCCCTAAGTCACAGACAATTCCAGGACAGAGCAGTCCATTAAGATCCACCCCGGACAGCCTATTGGTCGAGAGCAGTGGCAGGTCATTCCCCCTAGTCACACCGCATTCGCAGACAGAGCTGTCCGTTAAGATGCAGCAGGGTCAGCCTATTGGGTGCCTCTGATTCAGAACACGCCCCTTAGTCACAGCCCATTCGCGGACAGAAGAGTCTGTTATAATCCACCCCGGACAACCTATTCGCCGCCGCAAGCCCCAGAATACGCCTTTAGTCACCGCCCATTGGCGCACGGAGCAGTCCGTTAAGATTCACCTCGGACAGCCTCAGATTGGGCGCCACAGATTCCGAACACGACCTTTACTCTCAGCCCATTCGCGGACAGAACAGTCTATTATGATCAGTCTGGGACAGTCTCTTGGCCAGCCTTAGTGTAGGGATAACATAGTCAAGTATTAAAAATGATTCCCCCAAGTGGAAGTGACTCCCCAGAATTTGTTCCCCACAACTAAAAGTCTAAGTAGAAGAAGTTTAAGTAGAAGAAGCATAGAAGTGTTTAGATTTATTCTTGTGAAAGTGTTTAGATTTAGTGTTATCAAGCTTGATAAGTGTTTAGATTTATTATTATTATTTGTTAGGATTGTTTAATTATAAATCTAAACATTTTTGCCCCTCTAGAATATAATTTGTTAGGAATGTAATATTAGGTCATGTAACTTCAAACTGTTAAAAATATACTACTATGTAGCCAGAAACAGCTCCCCTCTCTGTGCGCCAGGGCACGCTCAAATTTACTGTTACACAATTGACAACAGTTCTCTTCAAAGCATTGTGAAGCACGTAACCCTAATCGCAAAGTGAAGCATTGTAACTATAACAGTAACTAACTCAGCACTCAGAGAGAGAATGTTTTAAGAAATGCCACCCAGAAACTTTTGTAACTTTTTGTAACTACAACTCTTGTATTGTTATGCAAAATACTGTATGGGAAACAAGAGAGAGGCGCCAGACTCCCTCCCAGCAGCACGACCTGAGAGTGGCCCCAAATACCCCTCCCCCCCAGCAGCGAGACCCGAGAGCGGCGCTAGAGACACCCCCAAGCTGCACGACCCGAGAGCGGCGCAAGAATCCCTCCCTGCAGCGAGACCCGAGAGCGGCGTGACTGAAGAGACCTCTCACTCACTAAGGTCTGTGGCTGTGGGAATTCTATCCTTTAGCCCTTCCCCCCCCCCCCCCCGCCTCTGTATAGGGCCCTCTACAAGAACACTGAGTCAGTCAGCCATGACGCACCACCGCTCTCCCTTGCGCGACTGGCGTACCTGCAGAATTCCCGTTGGCTCCTGAGCCCTTAACCCTTGGAGATGCTCATCTGGAATGCCTGCAAGTGTGCTGTACAAAGACACCGCAAAAGCAGAGCAAGGACAAAGACACAGACAGAAACAGACAGACAGAACGTATTGGCCAATACGAGAGAGCAACAAGAGAGAAACACATGAGTGGCAGCCAGAAACCTTACCACCTTGCGTCTTCCTCCTCGAGCTAAGCATCTGCTGAGAAGGACACCGTGTTCCAAAGAAACCAGCACCCCTGACAAACGGGAGCCCTGTTTCTCCCACTACCTAGGAAGCACCTCGGAAACCTCCGCTCGGACTCGCTCTCTAAGCAAACGTGACTTCCCTTCCTAGACCCGAGTGGGCCGTAAGGTGAGAGATTTCCAGACCCGACACTTATCTCCGTGTCAGCGATGGCTGCTCCGCTGCCAGACGGACGGTTCCCGCTTCCATCAAGCTCCCGAGCTGGCTGTTCTCGTTTCCGTTCCATCCCCAGAAGGGAGGACACCGGGAGGGTTGACTTCTTATCGCTCGCTACCGAACACAGCAGAGGGGAAAAAACAAACAAACAACTTAGCGTTTCAGTCCGCAAGGACGCGGCATCGCTTCTCCTCCCACCATCGCACCACCTCCCGTTGCCAGTACAGGAACGGGGAGTGAAAGGAGGCCTTGAATATCTATCCACGCTCTGTTGAACCGCCTACTGGCCCTTCACCAGTCCCTAAGCCACCAGGCTCCGTGCCCCAGCAGGAAGCTCTCTGCCTCAGAAGAAACCTACTGCCAGGACGCTTGAAGATTTGAAAGGACGCATCTCTTACTCACACAGAGCCATGGCAAGGCCGAACCCTGAGGACCCTTCACGGGTCCCGAGAATCACGTCCAGGCAGCTCAAGTCCATCTCGGATGGTTTCTTCTCCGCCCACAGCCCCGCACTGATTCCTCTGCAAGGACGGCAGAAAAACCCCCGCGTGAGCTCTCACTCACTGAGGTCTATGGCTGTGGGTATTCTATCCTTTAGCCCCATGGTCACCAACCAATAGATCACTATCTACCGGTAGAGGTTGAGGCTCTAAGAGTAGCTCTTCAGCCCTCTCTGAACTGCGTGCGTGCGCAGTACATTTACATTAGATTTCCTCATTTGAGGAGCAGCTACTCACCGAGCAACAACACAGGTGTGTAGCTGCAAGGAATGGTGGGAGCTGGGAGGTCTGGAGGGTTGAAACACCCCAGCCAGCTGACTGTGGCTTTCAGCAGAAAGACGCTGCCCCGCGCTCCAGCTGATCGGCGGCTTCTCCTTTGCGCCTGCCCACGTGGAGCTTGGTGCACCCTGGCTGAGCGCCATGACCAGCTCTCCGGGCAGCCGCTTCTCTTCACTCCAGCCTGGCTGCCCTGCGGTCAGTCCGGAGGGAGCGCGGGTCGGAGGCTTCCCTCCGTGGCTTGTGTAGGGAACTCCCTGCCCCCAACCTTGTTTCCTCTCCTCTGCCCCAAACCTGTCCCCCGCCCTCCTGGCCCCGTTCCCTCTCCCTTGCCCCCCCACCCCGCTATATAACCCTTCCCCAATCTGCAGAAACTTGTCCTACGGCACCCTGCCCCCCCTGCAGGAACCGGTTCCCTCTGGCACCCTGCCTCCTACTGCAGAAACCTGTCCCCCTGCCTTCCCCACTACAGAAACCTGTCCCCCCCCCCCCCCCCCCAGCACCCTGTCCCCTGCTGCAGAAACCTGTCCTGGCACCCTGCCCCCTCTCCCCTGTCCCCACTGGCACCCTGTTCCCTGTCCCAGAACCCACTAGCACCCCTCCCCAGTATTGTGTCCCCTGCTCCCAAAGGACTTTTCTATGCGTCAGTGACCCCTGACTCAAGGCAGGTTCCCTGCCATTCTCATAAATAAAGACAATGCAGAAACTTTTTGTGCTTAACATAGTATTTTATTTAAAAATGGAGCTTGGCCAACAAACCCCCAATTGGGGCCTAGCCCCCATCTGGCCACAACCACTCCTGCACTCCTCCTTCCCCAGACCCTAGATCTGAGCCTATCAAACACTGGAACCCCCTGCCCTGAGCCCTTCACATACCCCAACCCAAATTCCTGCATTCTCACATCCACAAGCCTGTGACTTGCTTAGTATCCCAACACCGCCCAGCCTGGAGCCCCCTCCCCGAGCCAGTGTCCCCTTCTCCACCTCCTCCTCCATCCAGATTTCCTCCCAGAGCTTGCACCTCTCACCCCTTCCCACACCCAAATCCCTCATTCCCACCGCAGAGACTACACATCCTGTCTCAACCCAGCGGGGATCCGGCTAGACTGCAGGAGTTTTTCAGGATTCTGGAGATATCTCAGAAAAACTCTTCTGCATCCAGGGTTGCGTTTGTTCTTCCGCTTTTTTAGTGGAAGAGCAATCAGGCTCTTTCGGTCACCCCTATATTCCTCTTTCCCCAAGGAATAAGGTGGCTTCCAAAAGAAGGGTTTTTTCTTCTGACATTTGGTCCAGTCTAGACAGGCCAAATGTTGGAAAAACCTCATTCTACAGAAGAATTTTTTTTTTTTTTTAAAGAAAAGTAGCAGTATAAGGATTGGGGACAGCAAGTGATGGAGAGGAGGAGAATAGAGAGAGCGGGGCTTCAAGGAAGGGGCAGGGCAGTAAATCTTGGCTTGGTCTGTCATTTAAAAGTGATCTTGGGTGTAAAAAGGTTGGAGACCACTGCTTTAGACCCCCCCCACCCGCCCCTCTGTATCGGGTCCATTACAACAATACTGAGTCAGTCTGCCATGACGCACCACTGGTCTCCCGTTGCTCTCCCTTGCGCGACTGGCGTACCTGCAGAATTCCCCCTTAGCTCCTGGGCCCTTAACCCGTAGAGATGCTCACCTGGAATGCCTGTACGTGTCCTGTACAAGGACACGGCAGAAGCAGACCAAGGACAAAGACACAGAAAGAAACAGACAGAACGTATTGGCCAATACGAGAGAGCAAAAAGAGAGAAACACATGAGAGGCAGTTTGGGTGGGAGGGGAGGTGTTGAATACACTTGGTGGTCAGGGAAGGGGATGCAGAATGGACTGGGGGGTGGGGAAAAGGGTGCAGAATGGACAGGGGGTGGGGAAAGGGGTGCAGATTGGGCAGGGGGTGCAGAATGGACTGGGGGGTGGGGAAGGGAGTGCAGGTTGGGCAGAGGGTGTAGAATGGACAGGGGGTGGGGAAAGGGGTGCAGATTGGGCAGGGGGTGCAGAATGGACTGGGGGGTGGGGAAGGGAGTGCAGGTTGGGCAGGGGGTGTAGAATGGACCGGGGGGTGGGGAAAGGGGTGCAGATTGGGCAGGGGGTGCAGAATGGACTCGGGGTGGGGAAGGGGGTGCAGGTTGGGCTGGGAGTGTGGAATGCACTCGGGCCGACGTGAGCAGGTCCTGAGTAGTGCTGCGGGGACGTCCTGAGATGCAGGTGGGGGCGGGGAGAAGCTGGAACACGCTGGGCGGGGCTATGCCGTGGGCGGGGCTATGATAGGGGTTAGGGCGGACTGCGACATGCCCCGGGAGGCCGCACTTTGAGAACTACAAGTCCCAGGATGCGTCGCTGACTTTTGGAGTGACACGAGCGCGGGACCAACCGCGTCGCTCCCTGGTCAATGGCTGCGTTGTGATGTCACTTCCGCTGCACCCGCCCAACCGAACAGCGCTGGGCCTGCCCTGGCCCTGCAATGGCCGATGGGAGCTGCGGACTGGGGCACTCAGTTTCCCACAAACAGCTGCGGCTACTTTCCCTACTCCCCCTCATCCCGCCGCGCCCCATTGCTGGGCGGGGCTCCTGCCTCAGAGACGGCAGCGTCCGCCGCTGATGCCCCGCCCCCACTCGGGAGAGGAGACCCCGCGGCAACCCCTCCCCCAAAACTCCTCCCCGCCCCATGCAATCTGCTCCCCCCCCCACCAAACTCCTCTCCGCCCCGTGCAGTCAGATCCCCCCCAAACTCCTCCCCGCCCCGTGCAGTCTGCTCCCCCCCACCAAACTCCTCTCCGCCCCGTGCAGTCTGCTCCCCCCCACCAAACTCCTCTTCGCCCCATGCAGTCTGAACCCCCCCACCACAAAACTCCTCTTCGCCCCGTGCAGTCTGAACCCCCCCCACCACAAAACTCCTCTCCGCCCCGTGCAGTCTGCTCCCCTCCCCCGACCAAGCTCCTCCCCGCCCCGTGCAGTCTGCTCCCCCCCACCAAACTCCTCTTCGCCCCGTGCAGTCTGAACCCCCCCCACCACAAAACTCCTCTCCGCCCCGTGCAGTCTGCTCCCCTCCCCCGACCAAGCTCCTCCCCGCCCCGTGCAGTCTGCTCCCCCCCCACCAAACTCCTCTCCGCCCCGTGCAGTCTGTTCCCCCCCACCAAACTCCTCTCTGCCCCGTGCAGTCTGCCCCCCCCCACGAAACTCCTCTTCGCCCCATGCAGTCTGAACCCCCCCCACCACAAAACTCCTCTTCGCCCCGTGCAGTCTGAACCCCCCCCACCACAAATCTCCTCTCCGCCCCGTGCAGTCTGCTCCCCTCTCCCGACCAAGCTCCTCCCCGCCCCGTGCAGTCTGCTCCCCCCCACCAAACTCCTCTCCGCCCCGTGCAGTCTGCTCCCCCCCACCAAACTCCTCTCCGCCCCGTGCAGTCTGCTCCCCCCACCAAACTCCTCTCCGCCCCGTGCAGTCTGAACCCCCCCTCACCAAACTCCTCTCCGCCCCGTGCAGTCTGCTCTCGCACCCCCTCGTCCCCCGGGACACACACCCCTCCCCCAGCCCTCTCCCCCACCTTCCTTCGCGCCTCCTCCTCCCCCGGGCCAGACACCAACAAGGGGCGGGCTGGGTGCGGGGAGCTTCGCACTCGGACCCAGGATTCGCTCGCGCGCTCCTCGGACCTTCCTGTCATGGCGGCGCCGGCCGCCCAGTCAGACAACGCCCCCCTGCGACAGCCTATTGGCCGAACCAGACGCAGGATCCCCTTTGCTGACAGCCCATTGGGCGACACTATCCTCAGCCAAGGCTGTCTTCCGAAAGCCGATTGGCTGGCACACAGCCAGGAAACACCCCTAAGTCACAGACAATTCCAGGACAGAGCAGTCCATTAAGATCCACCCCGGACAGCCTATTGGTCGAGAGCAGTGGCAGGTCATTCCCCCTAGTCACACCGCATTCGCAGACAGAGCTGTCCGTTAAGATGCAGCAGGGTCAGCCTATTGGGTGCCTCTGATTCAGAACACGCCCCTTAGTCACAGCCCATTCGCGGACAGAAGAGTCTGTTATAATCCACCCCGGACAACCTATTGGCCGCCAGCAGCCCCAGAATACGCCTTTAGTCACCGCCCATTGGCGCACGGAGCAGTCCGTTAAGATTCACCTCGGACAGCCTCAGATTGGGCGCCACAGATTCCGAACACGACCTTTACTCTCAGCCCATTCGCGGACAGAACAGTCTGTTATGATCAGTCTGGGACAGTCTCTTGGCCCGCCTTAGTGTAGGGATAACATAGTCAAGTATGAAACATGATTCCCCCAAGTGGAAGTGACTCCCCAGAATTTGTTCCCCACAACTAAAAGTCTAAGTAGTAGAAGTTTAAGTAGAAAAAGCATAGAAGTGTTTAGATTTATTCTTGTGAAAGTGTTTAGATTTAGTGTTATCAAACTTGATAAGTGTTTAGATTTATTATTATTATTATTATTATTATTTGTTAGGATTGCTTAATTATAAATCTAAACATTTTTGCCCCTCTAGAATATAATTTGTTAGGAATGTAATATTAGGTCATGTAACTTCAAACTGTTAAAAATATACTACTATGTAGCCAGAAACAGCTCCCCTCTCTGTGCGCCAGGGCACGCTCAAACTTACTGTTACACAATTGACAACCGTTCTCTTCAAAGCATTGTGAAGCAC
>NW_027465918.1:0-114973 GCF_049634645.1 Pelodiscus sinensis
CCTCCCTGCCAGGAGAGCGTGGCCCCCCCAGCTTTCCAGCCCTGCATTGACTCAGCCCTGGGCTCATGCCCCAGGTTCAACCCCCCCCCCGCACACACTGGAGGCTGTAATTCCAGATCTCTTTAATAATGCGAACGCTACTGGAGTTCCTGCCCCCCAAGCACAGGCCAGTCTGGGGGCAGCCCCAGGCCCCCGCCCCCCAGGAGAAGCAGGTGGAGAGGGAGGAATCGGATTGCGCACCCCGGCCCAGCATGGCAGCGCTACACATGGGACCCAACACATGACAACAGCACGCAGAGAGGGACAGTCCATTGGGGCAGCCCCCCCAGGGCTCCGTGCCCAGAGTCCACAGCCCAGGGAGGGCTCCGGCTGAGCCAGGCAGTGTGCTGCCAGCGCTCCCTGCCCCAGCACAGACAGCGGCAGGGGAGGCGCAGAGCCCCAACTGTTCAGGAAAGGGAGAGGCTGACAGCCGCCTCGCTCTGGGGGGCAGGAAGAGGCTTGGGGCCGGGGCAGCAGCTCAGCCCCCTCCGTGGAGGAGCCTGCGGGGAAGAGCTGTCTGGAGCCATGGCGGTCACAGGCAGGAAGCCCAGGGCTCAGACAGGCATGGCGGGCGAGCTGGGCTCCCCGCTGCCCCCCTCGCTCGGGAGCCCGCCCAGGCTCCTGTGCTCAGGCCCCGCCTTGCTGAGCAGGTGCGTTTCCTCCTCACTGTCCTCCTGGCAGCGCCCCACCTCTATGCCCGAGTCGCCCGTCAGGCGCCGGTGCCGGAAGTGCTCGCCGCTGTCGCCCTGGGCCGCGCCCTCCTCCTCCTCCTCCATGTCCGAGCTGCGGTGGGAGTCGGCCTCGAAGAAATCCACGTTGGAGGAGAAGAGGGTCTGCTTGGGCGGGGGCTCGCGGGGGGCCGGCTCCTCGGGCAGCTCCCAGCTGGCGCCGGTGCCCGTGCTGCTGCTGCCGCCTTCCTCGCTGGGCGTGCTGGCCTGGCTGCGCTCCGTCTCGTCCGTGAGCTGCACCGACAGCGAGGTGCTGCTGGGGGAGGTGAGGCAGCTCGACTCGCTACGAGCAGCTGGTGAAGTTCTCCGAGCTGGGCGACAGGGTCAGGGGACTAGAGCCCAAGCGGCTGTGCGGCGCCCCCAGCTGGGCCAGGATGGTGCTGTAGGGGGGAGGAGGGGTGCTCGGCGCGGTGGGCCACCTCCTCGTAGGCTGGCAGCTTCAAAGAAGCCAGCATCCCTGGAGGGGAGAGAGCGCGGTACCTGAGAACGCAAGGGCGACCGGCCAGCTCCATGGCCTGCCCCAGCATCCCAGCCTGCCCGGCCCAGGCCCCGCAGGCTCCTGCACTCGGTGTGCCCCGGGCTGGCCTCCCCACCGGCCCAGGGCGCACCCCAGCCCCGGCCCCAGCCCCAGGAGGATCTGTTCCGGCGCGGAGCCGGGAGCCCGGCACTCACTGAGATCCAGCATGGAGCTGGGGTAGTTGCAGGCACCGTGGTAGGCGATGAGGTTGATCTCGCGCTGCCGCTGCTGCTGCTGCAGGCGCAGTTTGGCGCGGCGGTGCCGTAGGCGCAGCAGCAGCTGAAGAGGATGAGAATAGTCCAGAGGAGCCAGAACCCTACAGGCAGGAGACGAGGTCAGAACCCTCCTGCAGCAACCGCCAGGCTGCCCACAGGGCCGCCGTCCATCCCCCAGCCCACAGGGCATCCCCCAGCCCACAGGGCATCCCCCAGCCCACAGGGCCACCGTCCATCCCCCAGCCCACAGGGCATCCCCCAGCCCCACAGGGCCGCCGTCCATCCCCCAGCCCACAGGGCATCCCCCAGCCCACAGGGCCGCCGTCCATCCCCCAGCCCACAGGGCATCCCCCAGCCCACAGGGCCGCAGTCCATCCCCCAGCCCACAGGGCATCCCCCAGCCCACAGGGCCGCCGTCCATCCCCCAGCCCACAGGGCATCCCCCAGCCCACAGGGCCGCCGTCCATCCCCCAGCCCACAGGGCATCCCCCAGCCCACAGGGCCGCCGTCCATCCCCCAGCCCACAGGGCATCCCCCAGCCCACAGGGCCGCCGTCCATCCCCCAGCCCACAGGGCATCCCCCAGCCCACAGGGCCGCCGTCCATCCCCCAGCCCACAGGGCCGCCGTCCATCCCCCCAGCCCACAGGGCATCCCCCAGCCCACAGGGCCGCCGTCCATCCCCCAGCCCACAGGGCATCCCCCAGCCCACAGGGCATCCCCCAGCCCACAGGGCCGCCGTCCATCCCCCAGCCCACAGGGCATCCCCCAACCCACAGGGCCGCCGTCCATCCCCCAGCCCACAGGGCATCCCCCAGCCCACAGGGCCGCCGTCCATTCCCCCAGCCCACAGGGCCGCCGTCCATCCCCCAGCCCACAGGGCATCCCCCAGCCCACAGCGCCCGGCCGGGCTGGAGGAGCCGGGAGCCCCCTCCCCCATGGACAGCGCCCGGCCGGGCTGGAGGAGCCGGGAGCCCCCCCTCCCCCATGGACAGCGCCCGGCTGGGCTGGAGGAACCGGGAGCCCCCCACCCCGCCCATGGACAGCGCCCGGCTGGGCTGGAGGAACCGGGAGCCCCCCCCCCCCCATGGACAGCGCCCGGCTGGGCTGGAGGAGCCGGGAGCCCCCCCCCCCCCATGGACAGCGCCCGGCTGGGCTGGAGGAGCCGGGAGCCCCCCCCCCATGGACAGCGCCCGGCTGGGCTGGAGGAGCCGGGAGCCCCCCCCCCATGGACAGCGCCCGGCTGGGCTGGAGGAGCCGGGAGCCCCCCCCCATGGACAGCGCCCGGCTGGGCTGGAGGAGCCGGGAGCCCCCCCCCCCCCCATGGACAGCGCCCGGCTGGGCTGGAGGAGCCGGGAGCCCCCCCCCCCATGGACAGCGCCCGGCTGGGCTGGAGGAGCCGGGAGCCCCCCCCCCCATGGACAGCGCCCGGCTGGGCTGGAGGAGCCGGGAGCCCCCCCCCACCCCCATGGACAGCGCCCGGCTGGGCTGGAGGAGCCGGGAGCCCCCCCCCACCCCCATGGACAGCGCCCGGCTGGGCTGGAGGAGCCGGGAGCCCCCCCCCACCCCCCATGGACAGCGCCCGGCTGGGCTGGAGGAACCGGGAGCCCCCCCCCCCCCAATGGACAGCGCCTGGCTGGGCTGGAGGAGCAGGGAGGTCCCCCCAGCCAGAGCCCCCCTGCTGGGAAAGGGCAGCATGGGAGCAGCCCCCCACACTTGCGACCCGTCGACGGCCCAGGAGAGGCCGAGCTCCCTCACAGCACGGATCCCCCAGAGGGAGGGGCTGGCCCCAACCCCGAGGCAGCTGGTGCCGGCCCACTCACACCAGAGCTCATAGTAGTAGGTGCAGCATCCGGTCTCTCCGCAGCAGTGGCCCGTCTCGCACACGTAGGGCTGGTTCTTCACCCCCGGGCAGTATTCCCGAGCCTGCAGTGGGAGGCCTGGCGTTACACCCCCCGCCCGCCGGCCCCCTGCTCGGTCACCCGCCCGCCGGCCCCTGCTCAGTCACCCGCCAGCCGCCCGCCGGCCCTGCTCGGTCACCCGCCAGCCGCCCGCCGGCCCCCTGCTCAGTCACCCGCCAGCCGCCCGCCGGCCCCTGCTCAGTCACCCGCCCGCCGGCCCCTGCTCGGTCACCCGCCCGCCAGCCCCTGCTCGGTCACCCGCCCGCCGCCCACCGGCCCCTGCTCAGTCACCCGCCAGCCGGCCGCCGGCCCCTGCTCAGTCACCCGCCAGCCGCCCGCCGGCCCCTGCTCGGTCACCCGCCCGCCGGCCCCTGCTCAGTCACCCGCCCGCCGGCCCCTGCTCGGTCCCCCCCCGCCCGCCGCCCACCGGCCCCTGCTCAGTCACCCGCCAGCCACCCGCCGGCCCCTGCTCAGTCACCCGCCAGCCGCCCACCGCCAGCCAGCCCCTGCTCAGTCACCCGCCCGCCGGCCCCTGCTCAGAGTCACCCGCCCGCCGCCCACCGGCCCCTGCTCAGTCACCCGCCAGCCACCCGCCGGCCCCTGCTCAGTCACCCGCCAGCCGCCCACCGCCAGCCAGCCCTGCTCAGTCACCCGCCCGCCGGCCCCTGCTCGGTCACCCGCCCGCCGCCCACCGGCCCCTGCTCAGTCACCCGCCAGCCGGCCGCCGGCCCCTGCTCAGTCACCCGCCAGCCGCCCGCCGGCCCCTGCTCGGTCACCCGCCCGCCGGCCCCTGCTCAGTCACCCGCCCGCCGGCCCCTGCTCGGTCACCCGCCCGCCGCCCACCGGCCCCCTGCTCAGTCACCCGCCAGCCACCCGCCGGCCCCTGCTCAGTCACCCGCCAGCCGCCCACCGCCAGCCAGCCCCTGCTCAGTCACCCGCCCGCCGGCCCCTGCTCAGAGTCACCCGCCCGCCGGCCCCTGCTCAGAGTCACCCGCCCGCCGGCCCCTGCTCGGTCACCCGCCTGCCGGCCCCTGCTCGGGTCACCCGCCAGCCGCCCGCCGGCCCCTGCTCAGTCACCCGCCAGCCGCCCACCGCCAGCCAGCCCCTGCTCAGTCACCCGCCCGCCGGCCCCTGCTCAGTCACCCGCCCGCCGGCCCCTGCTCAGAGTCACCCGCCCGCCGGCCCCTGCTCAGTCACCCGCCCGCCGGCCCCTGCTCAGAGTCACCCGCCCGCCGGCCCCTGCTCAGTCACCCGCCCGCCGCCCCCTGCTCAGTCACCCGCCCGCCGGCCCCTGCTCAGTCACCCGCCCGCCGGCCCCTGCTCAGTCACCCGCCTGCTGCCCCCTGCTCAGAGTCACCCGCTTGCCGGCCCCTGCTCAGAGTCACCCTCCCACCGCTCACTGCTCAGTGTCACTCTCCCACTGTACCGCACAACCGCCCAGCAGCCCTGTTCAGTGTCACCCTCCCATCACACCGCACCGCACCACCACCTGGCAGCCCCTGTTCAGTGTCACCCTCCCACT
Source organism: Pelodiscus sinensis (assembly GCF_049634645.1). Taxonomy (NCBI): domain Eukaryota; kingdom Metazoa; phylum Chordata; order Testudines; family Trionychidae; genus Pelodiscus; species Pelodiscus sinensis. The sequence continues at coordinate 4,921 of NW_027465918.1, forward strand.
GCACCGCACCACCACCTGGCAGCCCCTGCTCACTGCCTATCCAGCTGCACTGGAGCAGGTCTCCAGGACAATGCCAGCTACTGGCAGGCCATTTAGTCTGGGGGACTCGCCGAGTGCCATGATCACACAGGGGTCTGTCTGGTGGGTGCTGGGCGACTCTCCCCCCACATGCGGCCAGCGTATCATTGCAGTGCTGCAGGCTAGGCCTGGCTACCACTGCAAGAGAAGTGTCCTCATCGGGGGTCCTGCCAGGGGTATCCAAAGAACCACAACTCCTGTCTACACAGGACTGGAGCCACCCTCCCCAGGGACCACTTGGTTGCATCAACTCCCCCAGCAGGCCGCTGCCCCTACAGTCTCTAAGCAGGGGGTCATGCCTGCCTCCTACCCTTTTCCCTACGGAGCTTCCTCCTCATCCGGAGCCATCTGAGCCAGTTCAAAGCCTCTGAGGCCTTGTCCACATGTGGTCAGCTCCAGGATTACGCCGGGCTACACACACTGCTCCCCCTTGCTGCCTCTGTTTCAGGAGCAGGAGCCAGTACCCATGAAGAGCTGGCTTTAAGCAGGCTCCCCACCAGCACCAGATGCCCCTTCCCCCATCAGCCCCACGTTGCTGCCTCTCATACAGAAGCAGCAGCATGGAGGATGAGGGGAGCAGGCTGGAGCTGGTATGTGCGGGGGAGTCAGCTTTCAAACAGGCTCCCCCATGTGACAGCTCCTCGGACCCGACTGCCCCCCACTGCCTCCTACACAGGCAGTGAGGGGGGGCAGGCAGGAGGCTGTGCTGGGGGGAGCCAATTTAAAAGCCAGTTCCCGCAGCACCAGCTCCATGCCCCCTCCCTTGCTGCTGCCTCTATCAAAAGCAGCAGTGTGGGGGAGGGCGCGAGAGGCTGCCACGAAGCAGCCCGTGTCCACAGAGAGCTGGGACTCATGCACTCCTGGCCCCACTCTCGGGGAGCCCCTGCCACCCCCACACTGTTGCACCAGGAGCTGATTTTTAAACTGGTTCCCCTTGCAGACCAGCTCCCGCCTGCCACCCCGCACTGTATCAGAGGCAGGGGGCTCCCTGAGAACGGGGCTGAGCGCCCCTGGGAACTACAGAATAGCCATGGAAGCGCTAAGATTTCATGCGTGACACGATACCCAGCACCCCATGTCTACCCAGACCTGTGCCAGCTGGACTGCAGACGTGCTGTTCAACCTCTGCAGGCCTGTCGCACAAGAGAGCTGTGCCCCTCGGACTAAAAACGGGCGATTTTTAAACTCCTTTTGTCCAGACTGCACGAAAGCAGCTTGGATGAAATCGGGCCCATTTCAGTCAGAAACCAGCACGTGCGAAGAAACCCTGTGGGAGGCAGCAGAGGGTCCCTAAACTGGTTTAAGTCACTCGGTGGAGCCCGAGCCGCTCTGCCTCCCAGACTGGCCCTGAGCACCCGCCCGTCTCTTCCCTGGCTGCAGCCATGCGGATTCACTGCGGCTCAGCCCTGCTGACAAGGCTGCAGCAGGGCCCCCCACCTACACGGGGCAAGGGCCCCCCACCTACACGGGGCTAGGGCCCCCCACCTACACGGGGCTTTGCCACACTCCAAGCCAGCCCATCCCAGCCATGCTCTGGCATCGGGTGGGTCACCCTGGCTGCAGCCTGAGAGCCTCCCAATGGGTAGTGCCTCGCTCTGTGGCTGCAAGTGCCCGTCTCATGGCGCCCTGAAGTGGACCCACCCCCTGCCCCGCCATCCCCCTATGTCTCCCCTCTCCCCCTCGCCGGCATCCCCCCCACGCTTCGCCCTGCCTCGCCTGGCATCCCCCTCACCATTCCCTCTTGCCTCACCCCCGGGCCTCCCCGCATCCTCCCTTGCCCCGCCCCCTGTTGCCTGGCATCCCCTTTGCCCCGCCCCTCCCGCATCCTCCCTTGCCCCGCCCCCTGTCGCCTGGTATCCCCCTCGCCCCGCCCCCCGCATTCTCCCTTGCCCCACCCCCTGTCGCCTGGCATCCCCTTTGCCCCGCCCCTCCCGCATCCTCCCTTGCCCCACCCCCTGTCGCCTGGCATCCCCCCCCTCGCCATCCTCCCTTGCCCCGCTCCCTGTCGCCTGGCATCCCCCTCGCCCCGCCCCCTGTCGCCTGGCATCCCCCTCGCCCCGCCCCCCGCATTCTCCCTTGCCCCACCCCCTGTAGCCTGGCATCCCCCTCGCCCCGCCCCCCGCATTCTCCCTTGCCCCACCCCCTGTCGCCTGGCATCCCCCTCGCCCCGCCCCCCGCATTCTCCGTTGCCCCGCCCCCTGTCGCCTGCCATCCCCCTCGCCCTGCCCTCCGCATTCTCCCTTGCCCCGCCCCCTGTCGCCTGGCATCCCCCTGACCCCGCCCCCCCGCATTCTCCCTTGCCCCACCCCCTGTTGCCTGGCATCCCCCTCGCCCTGCCCCTCCCACATCCTCTCTTGCCCCGCCCCCTGTCGCCTGGCATCCCCCTCGCCCCGCCCCTCCCGCATCCTCCGTTGCCCCGCCCCCTGTTGCCTGGCATCCCCCTCGCCCCGCCCCTCCCGCATCCTCCCTTGCCCTGCCCCCTGTCGCCTGGCATCGCCCCGCCCCCACATTCTCCCTTGCCCCGCCCCCTTTCGCCTGGCATCCCCCTCGCCCCGCATCCTCCCTTGCCCCACCCCCTGTCGCCTGGCATCCCCCACCCGCCATCCTCCCTTGCCCGCCCCGTCGCCTGGCATCCCCCTTGCTCCGCCCCTCCCGCAACCTTCTTTGCCCCGCCCCCTGTCGCCTGCCATCCCCCTCGCCCTGCCCTCCGCATTCTCCCTTGCCCCACCCCCTGTCGCCTGGCATCCCCCTCGCCCCGCCCCCCGCATTCTCCCTTGCCCCACCCCCTGTCGCCTGGCATCCCCCTCGCCCCGCCCCCCGCATTCTCCCTTGCCCCACCCCCTGTCGCCTGGCATCCCCCTCGCCCTGCCCTCCGCATTCTCCCTTGCCCCGCCCCCTGTCGCCTGGCATCCCCCTCGCCCTGCCCCTCCCGCATCCTCTCTTGCCCCGCCCCCTGTCGCCTGGCATCCCCCTCGCCCCGCCCCTCCCGCATCCTCCGTTGCCCCGCCCCCTGTCGCCTGGCATCCCCCTCACCCTGCCCCTCCACATCCTCCCTTGCCCTGCCCCCTGTTGCCTGGCATCCCCCTCGCCCTGCCCCCCCACATCCTCCCTTGCCCCACCCCCTGTCGCCTGACATCCCCCCCCTCGCCATCCTCCCTTGCCCCGCCCCCTGTCGCCTGGCATCCCCCTCGCCCCGCCCCCCCCGCATCCTCCCTTGCCCCACCCCGTTGCCTGCCATCCTCCCTTGCCCCGCCCCCTGTTGCCTGTCATCCCCCCTCGCCCCGCCCGCCATCCTCCCTTGCCCCGCGGTCCCCCCTCGCTCCCCCCCTCTCGCCCCGGCATCCCCCTCGCCGCTTTTGCCCCACCCCCCCAGCCCAGCATCCCCCTTGCCCCCCCGTTCCCTCTCGCCCCCCCACCCCTCCGCCATCCTCCCTTGCCCCACCCCCCCAGCCCGAGATCCCCCTCGCCCCACCCCCCCAGCCCGAGATCCCCTCGCCCCGCCCCCTCGCACTCTTTGCCCCGCCCCCCGGCCCCCGAGATCCCCTCGCCCCGCTCCCACGCACCCTTTGCCCCGCCCCCCGGCCCGAGATCCCCCCCGCCCCGCCCCCTCGCACACTTTGCCCCGCCCCCCGGCCCGAGATTCCCTCGCCCCGCTCCCACGCACCCTTTGCCCCGCCCCCCGGCCCGAGATCCCCCCCGCCCCGCCCCCTCGCACACTTTGCCCCGCCCCCCGGCCCGAGATCCCTCGCCCCGCCCCCTTTGCCCCGCCCCCTGGCCCGAGATCCCCTCGCCCCGCCCCCTCGCACCCTTTGCCCCGCCCCCTCGCACCTTTTGCCCCGCCCCCCGGCCCGAGATCCCCTCGCCCCGCCCCCTCGCACCCTTTGCCCCGCCCCCCGGCCCGAGATCCCCCCGCCCCGCCCCCTCGCACCCTTTGCCCCGCCCCCCGGCCCGAGATCCCCTCGCCCCGCCCCCTTTCACCGTTTGCCCCGCCCCCCGGCCCGAGATCCCCCTCGCCCCGCCCCCTCGCACCCTTTGCCCCGCCCCCCGGCCCGAGATCCCCCGCCCCGCCCCCTCGCCCCGCCCCCTCGCACCCTTTGACCCGCCCCCCAGCCCGAGATCCCCTCGCCCCGCCCCCTCGCACCCTTTGCCCCGCCCCCCCGGCCCGAGATCCCCTCGCCCCGCCCCCTCGCACCCTTTGCCCCGCGATCCCCTCGCCCCGCCCCCTCGCACCCTTTGCCCCGCCCCCCAGCCCGAGATCCCCTCGCCCCGCCCCCTCGCACCCTTTGCCCCGCCCCGAGATCCCCTCGCCCCGCCCCCCGGCCCGAGATGCCCCGCCCGCCCCGGTACCTGCTGCTGCTGCCGGCCCAGCAGCGCGGCCCAGGCCCCCTCGGAGCCGACGCCCCCGGGCCGCTCCATGGCGCCGCCTACAGCCCCCCGCGGCCCCGCGCCGCCGCCCCGGCCCCCGCCGCGCGCAGCCGCCGCCGCTGCCCCGGCCGCGCCGCCGCCATCCCGGCCGCCCCCTCAGCCCGGGCCGCAGCCTCCGCCGCCGCCATCGCGCCCGGGCCGCAGCTCCCGCCCCGCCGCCGCGCCCGGCCAATGCGCGCCCGAGCTCCGGCCCGCAGCCAATCGGCGCCGCCGCCGCCGCGCCCTCCGCCAATCGGCGGCCGCCTGCCTGCGCCCTCACGCCCAACAACAGGAGACAAAGGGACCGAGGCCCGCCTCCGTAGATGACGGACAGGCGTCGTGGCCAGTCGAGATCGCAGTCCCGCCTTTCCAAGCCTGACTGACAGCAGGTCCGGCCACAGGCAGGGCTGAGCGCGCGCTCGAGGGGTGACTGACAGATTCGTCCACAAATGGAAGATGGGGACCCGCCCTCCGTGTGTGCTTTAACGACTATCTGCCAACGGACGGTGAGACCCACCCCAGCTTATTAGTGACAGGAGCTGCGACCAATGGAATCCATAGACTGGCCCCTTTGTCTGTGACTGACAGGATCTGCCAGCGACAGCGGCGCGGGCGGGGATCGTGGGGGGCGGGGCAGAGAAGGGGGGCGGGGGGGCAGTGCACAGGGGCAGGGTGGAGGGCTGGGGGCAGTGCACGGGGGCAGGGTGGAGGGCTGGGGGCAGTGCAGGGGGGCAGGGCAGGGGAGCTGGGGGCAGTGCAGGGGGGCAGGGCAGGGGAGCTGGGGGCAGTGCACGGGGGGCAGGGCGGAGGGCTGGGGGCAGTGCACGGGGGCAGGGCAGGGGAGCTGGGGGCAGTGCACGGGGGCAGGGCGGAGGGCTGGGGGCAGTGCACGGGGGCAGGGCAGGGGAGCTGGGGGCAGTGCACAGGGGCAGGGTGGAGGGCTGGGGGCAGTGCAGGGGGGCAGGGCAGTGGAGCTGGGGGCAGGGCAGGGGAGCTGGGGGCAGTGCACGGGGTCAGGGCGGAGGGCTGGGCACGGGGGCAGGGCGGAGGGCTGGGGGGCAGTGCACGGGGGGCAGAGTGAAGGGCTGGGGGCAGGGCAGGGGAGCAGTGCACGGGGGCAGGGCAGAGGGCTGGGGGCAGTGCCAGCCAAGTGCTTTGGGCAAGAGGGCAGAGGCGTGGTGGGAGGGGCACCACAGAAGGGGGCGGGGCCTGAGCAGTGGCTGGCCAGGGGGTGAGGAAGGCCCTTGTTGTTAGCACTTGGCCCAGTGCTGCGGTACAGGCCCCAGGCTCTCAGCTTTCCAGCCAGCCAGGTCTGTCTATAGTCCAGTCCCATTTCAGCCCCTTAAGGCAGACACCCAGCTTTAGAGCCCATCTCTGCCCCCTTCCCTGTGTCACTTACAGAGGCTGGGCTGCGTCCCTCCAGCTGGGGGAGCCCTCTGGGGCCCGGGGCAGGAAGCAAGGCCTGCAGGACGCTGCCTTATGCCCAGAAGTGTTTCCCAGAAAGCCCTGCAGAACTACAGCGCTTAGAAACCAGCCCGCCTGAGCCGCCTGCCCCGGGCAGCAGTGCGGCGCCTCTGCCCTTTCCCCAAGCAGCGCCAGCCTGCCAGCAAAGCCCATCTGTGCACCAAGTGCTCCTACGCTGCCCTCGCCGCCCCAGGCCAGGTGTGCCGGGTCCTTGGATGGCACAACTGCTGTGCCGGGGGAGTCACTGGGCCGGGCCTCCCAGGGCATCCTTCCTGAGGGCTAACTCTGGCCCTTCCACAGCCAAGGCAGCCTCAAGAATGCAACACAACAGGCTACGCAGGTGGGACGGAACCAGGCAGCCCTGGGCCAATATAGCAGCAAGGCACAAAACACATCCCAAGCTGGTCCAGGCACAGCCCCCTCCGCCCTGGCTGGGAGGTTCATGGCCCAGTCAGAACCCCCTCCCCCCCCCAAAAAAGCTGGAGCAATCGGGGGTCTGGAAATGGTCCCGACCTGGGCGAGGGGTGGCCGAAGGCCCAGGCTGGGTGCTCTTTCCTGGCTGCCTTCACCAACAGAGCCTGGGAGCTCCCCCCAGGCACGTCCCTCTCCCCCAGCCACCACAGGGAGTCCCCCCTAGGGCCCCAGCAAGGGAGCGACAGACCTTCCTTCCGCACCACGTTTAATACACCTTACAGGTAAGGAGGAGCGCAACGGCCCAGCCGCAGGAGAGCAGGGGAAGAGCAGGAAGGCACCTTGCACCAGTCAAGTCTGCTCGGCAGGATTCCACCAGACGTGCTCCCCCCCAAGCCCAGCCCCGCCCCACGCCATGGCCCCGTTCCGCCCCCAGTAACCAAGGCCCAAGCCCCCAGCTGGGACCGCACTGAACCCTGGCTGCAGCTCAGGCAGCGAGCCAGGCCCAGCAGCCCTCTCCCACGGCCCTGCGGCAGGCCAAAGCCCCCTTCCCCGCAAGAGATCTCCACCCACGTTGGCCCCGCTCAGCCACCTCCCCACGTCAATCGCTGCTGAGCAGCAGCAGAGGGTCCCACCCACACCCCCCAGCCTGCCCCGGCGGGAAGGGCTCCGCAGCCAGCAGAGACTCCCCCCACACACCCCAGCGCACGGGGCAGCCAATTTACCTCTCCTGCCTTGGGGTGGAGAGCACTGGGGGACAACCTCGGCAACGCTCCCCTGCCGCCAGCCCCACTCCACATGGCCCCTGCCCACAGCCCCGCTCTGCATGGCCCCTGCCCACAGCCCCTGCCAGCCCTTCCACTGACAGCTGGAAGCCACCCGGTGGCGGGGTCTGGAGACGCCATGTGGCCAAGCCCAACCCCAGGTCAAGCCGTGGCACATCCCTCCCTCACCTGCGAGGGTGGGAGCCACGTGAGCCGCACTGCAGAGGGGGCCCATGCAGCCACTCTGGGCTCAGACATGCCACAGCTCTCAGGGAACGAGTCCAGTGCAAGGGCAGGTCCCAGACGCCAGGGTCCTCGGCTCACTGGCACAAGGCAGCAGCTGTGTCCTGAGCCGCTCGTTCTCCCAGGGGGCTCAGGGACCTTCGAGAGCAAGGCTCGGTGCCAAGACCCCTAGCCCACCGCCTCCTGCAGCTGCAGGTTCTTCTGGTAGCAGGCCAGGCTGCAGAGGGGCACGCCGGTGCGGGAGCAGGAGTAGCGCTTGAGGTTGGGGCAGCCACTGACCCCGCAGGGGGTGGGAGAGGGCACAGGGGTGGGGGCGCAGGGCGGCAGGGGCAGCGCGGCCCCTGGCGGGAAGGACACGGTGATCTGGTCGGCAGCGTTGCAGTAGCGGATCATGGGGCACGGGGCCTGTTTGGCCTTGCGCTCCCGCAGCGTCTTCACCTTGGCCTTGCTGGTCTTGGTGAGGCGCTCGATGGTCTGGTTCTTGTTCTCCTCTGCCTTCTTGGCCGCCTGCAGGCGCCGCTTGCGGGCCCGCTCCTCCCGCTTCACCAGCATCTCCTCCGTCAGCTCCTTGGCCTTGTAGCCCATGGGCAGCTCCAGGAGCGGCTGGCTCTGCTGCTTGTGCAGGAGGGCTTTCTGCAGGGGCAGAACAGAGGAGATGGGCAGGGGCTTTCCCCACTGGGGAACCGGCTCCAGGCCAGCCCCAGGGAGTGTGCGTGTGTCCAGGAACAGGCCTCTCTGCAGGGAGCCTGGCAGGACACAGGCTCTGAGGCACCAGCCATGGCAGAGTTTTGGGCCCAGGTGGACTCTGTGCTACCTGGCTCCTGGCTGCACGGAGCCACAACCCCCAGCCACTGCAGCGCGTGGTGCTGGAGCCTTCCCAGGCCTCATGGGGGAAGAGCTGAATCTACCCCTTGGAACTGCCACACGGAGCCGCTCCCAGTCCCCCTCACCTGTCTGGCCGTGAGCAACGACTCGTCCACCTCCTTCCGAAGCTCGCCATTCTCGTCCAGCTCACCCTTCTCCAGCGCGTCCAGCCAGCGCTCCTCCTCCTCGTCCTCGCGGGCAGGGACGCAGCTCTCCGAGTCCAGCTCCGGCAGGGGCAACGGGTCCAGGTTACTGTCTTCATCTGGGCACCCCAGCCAGGAGACACAATGATACCACCTGCCCTGGCCAGGCCTCCCCTGCTCCCAAGAGCTGTGTCCCGGGGAGAAGGCCCAGCAGACCCCCACTAGGACCTGGCTGCCACTTGCTTTGGCCCTGAGTGTCAGGTCCGGCTCCGGCTCCCACCAGAGCATGGCGGAGCCGAGCCTGGCTCCCACGGCGGCAGCCCAGCCAGAGAGGCAAGGGAGAGCTGCCTGCCGCCCTCCCCCACTCACGGTCTTCAGGAGGGAAACCAGAACACTTGGGCTACGTCTACACTGGCGGCTTCTTGCACAAGAAAGCGTCCACACTGCCTTGTGGGAGCTGTGCCCTTGCGCAAGAAATCCCTGCCGAGTGTCCACACTGCCTTGTGGGAGCTGTGCCTTTGCACAAGAAATCCCTGCCGAGCGTCCACACTGCCTTGTGGGAGCTGTGCCTTTGCACAAGAAATCCCTGCCGAGCGTCCACACTGCCTTGTGGGAGCTGTGCCTTTGCACAAGAAATCCCTGCCGAGTGTCCACACTGCCTTGTGGGAGCTGTGCCCTTGCGCAAGAAATCCCTGCCGAGCGTCCACACTGCCTTGTGGGAGCTGTGCCCTTGCGCAAGAAATCCCTGCCGAGCGTCCACACTGCCTTGTGGGAGCTGTGCCCTTGCGCAAGAAATCCCTGCCGAGTGTCCACACTGCCTTGTGGGAGCTGTGCCTTTGCGCAAGAAATCCCTGCCGAGCGTCCACACTGCCTTGTGGGAGCTGTGCCTTTGCGCAAGAAATCCCTGCCGAGCGTCCACACTGCCTTGTGGGAGCTGTGCCTTTGCGCAAGAAATCCCTGCCGAGCGTCCACACTGCCTTGTGGGAGCTGTGCCCTTGCGCAAGAAATCCCGGCCGAGCGTCCACACTGCCTTGTGGGAGCTGTGCCCTTGCGCAAGAAATCCCGGCCGAGCGTCCACACTGCCTTGTGGGAGCTGTGCCCTTGCGCAAGAAATCCCGGCCGAGCGTCCACACTGCCTTGTGGGAGCTGTGCCCTTGCGCAAGAAATCCCGGCCGAGCGTCCACACTGCCTTGTGGGAGCTGTGCCCTTGCGCAAGAAATCCCTGCCGAGCGTCCACACTGCCTTGTGGGAGCTGTGCCCTTGCGCAAGAAATCCCTGCCGAGCGTCCACACTGCCTTGTGGGAGCTGTGCCCTTGCGCAAGAAATCCCGGCCGAGCGTCCACACTGCCTTGTGGGAGCTGTGCCCTTGCGCAAGAAATCCCGGCCGAGCGTCCACACTGCCTTGTGGGAGCTGTGCCCTTGCGCAAGAAATCCCTGCCGAGCGTCCACACTGCCTTGTGGGAGCTGTGCCCTTGCGCAAGAAATCCCGGCCGAGCGTCCACACTGCCTTGTGGGAGCTGTGCCCTTGCGCAAGAAATCCCTGCCGAGCGTCCACACTGCCTTGTGGGAGCTGTGCCTTTGCGCAAGAAATCCCGGCCGAGCGTCCACACTGCCTTGTGGGAGCTGTGCCCTTGCGCAAGAAATCCCGGCCGAGCGTCCACACTGCCTTGTGGGAGCTGTGCCCTTGCGCAAGAAATCCCGGCCGAGCGTCCACACTGCCTTGTGGGAGCTGTGCCCTTGCGCAAGAAATCCCTGCCGAGCGTCCACACTGCCTTGTGGGAGCTGTGCCCTTGCGCAAGAAATCCCGGCCGAGCGTCCACACTGCCTTGTGGGAGCTGTGCCCTTGCGCAAGAAATCCCGGCCGAGCGTCCACACTGCCTTGCGGGAGCTGTGCCCTTGCGCAAGAAATCCCTGCCGAGCGTCCACACTGCCTTGTGGGAGCTGTGCCCTTGCGCAAGAAATCCCGGCCGAGCGTCCACACTGCCTTGTGGGAGCTGTGCCCTTGCGCAAGAAATCCCTGCCGAGCGTCCACACTGCCTTGTGGGAGCTGTGCCTTTGCGCAAGAAATCCCTGCCGAGCGTCCACACTGCCTTGTGGGAGCTGTGCCTTTGCGCAAGAAATCCCTGCCGAGCGTCCACACTGCCTTGTGGGAGCTGTGCCTTTGCACAAGAAATCCCTGCCGAGCGTCCACACTGCCTTGTGGGAGCTGTGCCCTTGCGCAAGAAATCCCTGCCGAGCGTCCACACTGCCTTGTGGGAGCTGTGCCCTTGTGCAAGAAATCCCGGCCGAGCGTCCACACTGCCTTGTGGGAGCTGTGCCCTTGCGCAAGAAATCCCGGCCGAGCGTCCACACTGCCTTGTGGGAGCTGTGCCTTTGCGCAAGAAATCCCGGCCGAGCGTCCACACTGCCTTGTGGGAGCTGTGCCTTTGCGCAAGAAATCCCGGCCGAGCGTCCACACTGCCTTGCGGGAGCTGTGCCCTTGCGCAAGAAATCCCGGCCGAGCGTCCACACTGCCTTGTGGGAGCTGTGCCTTTGCGCAAGAAATCCCTGCCGAGCGTCCACACTGCCTTGTGGGAGCTGTGCCTTTGCACAAGAAATCCCTGCCGAGCGTCCACACTGCCTTGTGGGAGCTGTGCCTTTGCGCAAGAAATCCCGGCCGAGCGTCCACACTGCCCCTTGCGCAAGGGGACTTACCCGTTAGAAGAGAGCGTAGCTCTTGCGCAAGACGCCCTCTCTTGCCGCGCCGGTCGGTAAATTCCTTGCGCGAGAGCGGGCGGGCAGCGGGGACGCTCTGCAGATTCTTGCGCAGGAAGCCGCCAGTGCAGACACAGCCTCCGAGAGCCCGGCTTGGATGCCATTGCTCTTGTCCTGCTCCCTCCCTGGTCCAGGGGCCTCTCCATGCTGCCATTCGAGACCCCTCCCTGCGTCACAGCACTGCCCCGGGGCCCCTCGGCACCCTGGGGCTCCCGCAGCCACACGGCCGCCCCGGGGCCTCTCCCCACCCTTACCCTGGGGCTGGGCTTTGACAGCTGGTTAGGACTGAGGGAGGATTTCCCACGGTTAGCACTCACCCAGCCAGGCCCGGTACTGCTCAATAGGGACCCCCTCCATGGGCTCATCCTCGTCATCCGCAACCAGCAGAGGGGAAGGGGAGCGCGGCGCCTCGGGGATCACCGAGAAGGTCGGCACGCTGGAGAGACAGCCCAAGCCCTGCCTGTCAGGGAGCGGCAGAGCACGCCTGGCCGCCCGCCCAGAGTGCTGCAGGAGGGCCTGGGCGCATCACCCCGCACTACACCCGCACTGGACCCTGCAAAGGCCCCAGGGAAGACGGCCCTTGGGCTATTCTGGGGAGGTGGGCAAGGGGGAGACCAGGCTGGTTGGCTCCAGGCATGGCCCCTGGCTTGCTGCACCCTGGTGAGCCACTATGGCGAGTGCTAGTTTTAAGTATAAGCCTTGGCCACCTCCCTTACCTCTTGGTGCCCAGAATCTGCCCCCCCAGCTTGATTTTGAGCTTGAGCTGAGGCTTGGGAAGCAAGGGGCTGGCCTCCAGGGTCTCGGAGGAGAAGCTAGGCCCCACGTTGTCATGGTGATGCTTCTTCTTGTGCTTCTTCTTGTGCTTCTTGTGCTTCTTCTTGTGCGAGCTGTGCCCGCTGGACTCGTCCTGTTCTCCTGGGGACACGCACAACCAGTCATACCACCCCGCCCCCCACAGGCTCACACAGCCCCCCCCCCCGACCTCCTGGGCAAGACAGAGGGGCTCTGCCCCTCCCAAGGGAAGGGGGCACCGAGGGCTCTGGGGCGGGGCGGGGCAGGACCACAGGCGACATGACTGCCCCGCCAGAGGACAAGGCCCAACAGGCCCCATGGGGGAGGAAGCCCCCGTCCAGTGCTTCTCAGCCTATGGCCCACCCCGGCCCCACTGAGCCCCGCCCCCGACTCAAGCCCCCAGCCCGGCCCCACTGAGCCCCACCCCCGACTCGAGCCCCCAGCCCGAGCCCCGCTGAGCCCCACCCCCAAGACACCCCATCCCCACAATGCCCCGGCTCGAGCCCCGCCCCCCACAACTCCCCAGACTGAGCCCTGCCCCCCATAACTCCCAGCCTCACTGAGCCCTGCCCTGACTCCAGCCCCGCCCCCCACGATTCCCCAGACTGAGCCCTGCCCCCCACGGCCCTCCAGCCCCACTGAACCCCGCCCCCCACGATTCCCCAGACTGAGCCCTGCCCCCCATGGCTCCCCAGCCCCACTGAACCCCGCCCCCCACGATTCCCCAGACTGAGCCCTGCCCCCCACGGCCCTCCAGCCCCACTGAACCCCGCCCCCCACGATTCCCCAGACTGAGCCCTGCCCCCCATGGCTCCCCAGCCCCACTGAACCCCGCCCCCCACGATTCCCCAGACTGAGCCCTGCCCCCCACGGCCCTCCAGCCCCACTGAACCCCGCCCCCCACGATTCCCCAGACTGAGCCCTGCCCCCCACGGCCCTCCAGCCCCACTGAACCCCGCCCCCCACGATTCCCCAGACTGAGCCCTGCCCCCCATGGCTCCCCAGCCCCACTGAACCCCGCCCCCCACGATTCCCCAGACTGAGCCCTGCCCCCCATGGCTCCCCAGCCCCACTGAACCCCGCCCCCCACGATTCCCCAGACTGAGCCCTGCCCCCCATGGCTCCCCAGCCCCACTGAACCCCGCCCCCCACGATTCCCCAGACTGAGCCCTGCCCCCCACGGCCCTCCAGCCCCACTGAACCCCGCCCCCCACGATTCCCCAGACTGAGCCCCGCCCCCCATAGCCCCGCGCCTGAGCACAAGGGGGCGGGGCCGCGCGCGCTCCTCACCCGCCTCGGGCCCCTCCACCCTGCCGCCGGGGGCGCCCCCCCTCCGCCAGGCCTTGCTCATCGGGCCGGGCTCGGCCGCGGCAGCCGGGCGGCCTGTTCCGGCGGCCCCGGGCCCCGTTTCCGCCCCGCGCCAAGCTCGGCCCCAGCATGCCCCGCGGGCGGCGGCCATCTTTGTTCGGGGCAGAGTCCGAGGCGAAAGGGCTCCGTCCGGAAACAGGCCCCGGCCACTTTGTGTCCGGCCGGGGGGAAAGGCCCCGGGGGGGGGGGCAGCGCCCCCCAGCCAGTGCAGCCCGGCAGGTCGCTCGCTGCGTGGCGGGGGAGGGTATTGGCAGGGGCCGTGCTCCGTGCCCCCCCGTGCCCCCCCCATGCCTCGGCCGGCCCCTTGCCAGCAGCGAAGCTGGAGGGTCCCGCCCGACGGGCCGGGGGGGGTGTCAGCGGCCAAGGGACCCCCCCCCCCAACCTGTCCCGCCGGGCCCCGGCCCCGGCTGCTGCTTCTGAGAACGAGGCAGCAGCGCAGCCGGCAGGGGGGGCCCGAGCCCTTCAGCCTGCCCCTCCCACCCTGAAATGCAGCCAGGGCAGAGCGGCAGGGGGGGGCGCTACAGCATTAACCTAGCCGCGTTGCATCGCCTGCGCCAGGGCTGTGTCTACACTGGCAGGGGGCTGCGCTACAGCATTAACCTAGCCGCGTTGCATCGCCTGCGCCAGGGCTGTGTCTACACTGGCAGGGGGCTGCGCTACAGCATTAACCTAGCCGCGTTGCATCGCCTGCGCCAGGGCTGTGTCTACACTGGCAGGGGGCTGCGCTACAGCATTAACCTAGCCGCGTTGCATCGCCTGCGCCAGGGCTGTGTCTACACTGGCAGGGGGGGGCCTGCGCTACAGCATTAACCCAGCCGCGTTGCATCGCCTGCGCCAGGGCTGTGTCTGCACTGGCAGGGGGCTGCGCTACAGCATTAACCTAGCCGCGTTGCATCGCCTGCGCCAGGGCTGTGTCTACACTGGCAGGGGGGGGCCTGCGCTACAGCATTAACCTAGCCGCGTTGCATCGCCTGCGCCAGGGCTGTGTCTACACTGGCAGGGGGGGGCGCTACAGCATTAACCCAGCCGCGTTGCATCGCCTGCGCCAGGGCTGTGTCTACACTGGCAGGGGGGGCTACAGCATTAACCTAGCCGCGTTGCATCGCCTGCGCCAGGGCTGTGTCTACACTGGCAGGGGGGGGCCTGCGCTACAGCATTAACCCAGCCGCGTTGCATCGCCTGCGCCAGGGCTGTGTCTACACTGGCAGGGGGGGCTACAGCATTAACCCAGCCGCGTTGCATCGCCTGCGCCAGGGCTGTGTCTACACTGGCAGGGGGGGCTACAGCATTAACCTAGCCGCATTGCATCGCCTGCGCCAGGGCTGTGTCTACACTGGCAGGGGGGCGTTACAGCATTAACCTAGCCGCGTTCCATCGCCTGCGCCAGGGCTGTGTCTACACTGGCAGGGGGCTGCGCTACAGCATTAACCTAGCCGCGTTGCATCGCCTGCGCCAGGGCTGTGTCTACACTGGCAGGGGGGGCTACAGCATTAACCTAGCCGCGTTGCATCGCCTGCGCCAGGGCTGTGTCTACACTGGCAGGGGGGGGCCTGCGCTACAGCATTAACCTAGCCGCGTTGCATCGCCTGCGCCAGGGCTGTGTCTACACTGGCAGGGGGCTGCGCTACAGCATTAACCTAGCCGCGTTGCATCGCCTGCGCCAGGGCTGTGTCTACACTGGCAGGGGGGGGCCTGCGCTACAGCATTAACCCAGCCGCGTTGCATCGCCTGCGCCAGGGCTGTGTCTACACTGGCAGGGGGGGCTACAGCATTAACCTAGCCGCGTTGCATCGCCTGCGCCAGGGCTGTGTCTACACTGGCAGGGGGGGGCCTGCACTACAGCATTAACCTAGCCGCGTTGCATCGCCTGCGCCAGGGCTGTGTCTACACTGGCAGGGGGGGCTACAGCATTAACCTAGCCGCGTTGCATCGCCTGCGCCAGGGCTGTGTCTACACTGGCAGGGGGCCTGCGCTACAGCATTAACCTAGCCGCGTTGCATCGCCTGCGCCAGGGCTGTGTCTACACTGGCAGGGGGGCGTTACAGCATTAACCTAGCCGCGTTGCATCGCCTGCGCCAGGGCTGTGTCTACACTGGCAGGGGGCTGCGCTACAGCATTAACCTAGCCGCGTTGCATCGCCTGCGCCAGGGCTGTGTCTACACTGGCAGGGGGGGGCGCTACAGCATTAACCTAGCCGCGTTGCATCGCCTGCGCCAGGGCTGTGTCTACACTGGCACGGGGGGGCGCTACAGCATTAACCTAGCCGCGTTGTATCGCCTGCGCCAGGGCTGTGTCTACACTGGCAGGGGGCCTGCGTTACAGCATTAACCTAGCCGCGTTGCATCGCCTGCGCCAGGGCTGTGTCTACACTGGCAGGGGGCCTGCGTTACAGCATTAACCTAGCCGCGTTGCATCGCCTGCGCCAGGGCTGTGTCTACACTGGCAGGGGGGGGCTGCGTTACAGCATTAACCTAGCCGCGTTGCATCGCCTGCGCCAGGGCTGTGTCTACACTGGCAGGGGCCTGCGCTACAGCATTAACCTAGCCGCGTTGCATCGCCTGCGCCAGGGCTGTGTCTACACTGGCAGGGGCCTGCGCTACAGCATTAACCTAGCCGCGTTGCATCGCCTGCACCAGGGTTGTGTCTACACTGGCAGGGGGGCCTGCGCTACAGCATTAACCTAGCCGCGTTGCATCGCCTGCACCAGGGCTGTGTCTACACTGGCAGGGGGCCTGCGCTACAGCATTAACCTAGCCGCGTTGCATCGCCTGCGCCAGGGCTGTGTCTACACTGGCAGGGGGGCGCTACAGCATTAACCGAGCCGCGTTGCATCGCCTGCGCCAGGGCTGTGTCTACACTGGCAGGGGGGCGCTACAGCATTAACCTAGCCGCGTTGCATCGCCTGCGCCAGGGCTGTGTCTACACTGGCAGGGGGGGCTACAGCATTAACCGAGCCGCGTTGCATCGCCTGCGCCAGGGCTGTGTCTACACTGGCAGGGGCCTGCGCTACAGCATTAACCTAGCCGCGTTGCATCGCCTGCGCCAGGGCTGTGTCTACACTGGCAGGGGGGCCTGCGCTACAGCATTAACCTAGCCGCATTGCATCGCCTGCGCCAGGGCTGTGTCTACACTGGCAGGGGGGGCCTGCGCTACAGCATTAACCTAGCCGCGTTGCATCGCCTGCGCCAGGGCTGTGTCTACACTGGCAGGGGGGGGCCTGCACTACAGCATTAACCTAGCCGCGTTGCATCGCCTGCGCCAGGGCTGTGTCTACACTGGCAGGGGGGGCTGAGCTACAGCATTAACCTAGCCGCGTTGCATCGCCTGCGCCAGGGCTGTGTCTACACTGGCAGGGGGGGGCTACAGCATTAACCTAGCCACGTTGCATCGCCTGCACCAGGGCTGTGTCTACACTGGCAGGGGGCTGCGCTACAGCATTAACCTAGCCGCGTTGCATCGCCTGCGCCAGGGCTGTGTCTACACTGGCAGGGGGGGGCGCTACAGCATTAACCTAGCCGCGTTGCATCGCCTGCGCCAGGGCTGTGTCTACACTGGCGGGGGGGGCCTGCACTACAGCATTAACCTAGCCGCGTTGCATCGCCTGCGCCAGGGCTGTGTCTACACTGGCAGGGGGGGGCGCTACAGCATTAACCTAGCCGCGTTGTATCGCCTGCGCCAGGGCTGTGTCTACACTGGCAGGGGGCCTGCGTTACAGCATTAACCTAGCCGCGTTGCATCGCCTGCGCCAGGGCTGTGTCTACACTGGCAGGGGGGCCTGCGCTACAGCATTAACCTAGCCGCGTTGCATCGCCTGCGCCAGGGCTGTGTCTACACTGGCAGGGGCCTGCGCTACAGCATTAACCTAGCCGCGTTGCATCGCCTGCGCCAGGGCTGTGTCTACACTGGCAGGGGGGGCTGAGCTACAGCATTAACCTAGCCGCGTTGCATCGCCTGCGCCAGGGCTGTGTCTACACTGGCAGGGGGGGCTGAGCTACAGCATTAACCTAGCCGCGTTGCATCGCCTGCGCCAGGGCTGTGTCTACACTGGCAGGGGGGCGTTACAGCATTAACCTAGCCGCGTTGCATCGCCTGCGCCAGGGCTGTGTCTACACTGGCGGGGGGGGCCTGCGCTACAGCATTAACCTAGCCGCGTTGCATCGCCTGCGCCAGGGCTGTGTCTACACTGGCAGGGGGGCCTGCGCTACAGCATTAACCTAGCCACGTTGCATCGCCTGCGCCAGGGCTGTGTCTACACTGGCGGGGGGGGCCTGCGCTACAGCATTAACCTAGCCGCGTTGCATCGCCTGCGCCAGGGCTGTGTCTACACTGGCAAGGGGGGCTGAGCTACAGCATTAACCCAGCCGCGTTGCATCGCCTGCGCCAGGGCTGTGTCTACACTGGCAGGGGCCTGCGCTACAGCATTAACCTAGCCGCGTTGCATCGCCTGCGCCAGGGCTGTGTCTACACTGGCAGGGGGGCGCTACAGCATTAACCTAGCCGCGTTGTATCGCCTGCGCCAGGGCTGTGTCTACACTGGCAGGGGGGCGCTACAGCATTAACCTAGCCGCGTTGCATCGCCTGCGCCAGGGCTGTGTCTACACTGGCAGGGGGGCTGCGCTACAGCATTAACCTAGCCGCGTTGCATCGCCTGCGCCAGGGCTGTGTCTACACTGGCAGGGGGGCCTGCGTTACAGCATTAACCTAGCCGCGTTGCATCGCCTGCGCCAGGGCTGTGTCTACACTGGCAGGGGGGCCTGCGTTACAGCATTAACCTAGCCACGTTGCATCGCCTGCACCAGGGCTGTGTCTACACTGGCAGGGGGCTGCGCTACAGCATTAACCTAGCCGCGTTGCATCGCCTGCGCCAGGGCTGTGTCTACACTGGCAGGGGGGCTGCGCTACAGCATTAACCTAGCCGCGTTGCATCGCCTGCGCCAGGGCTGTGTCTACACTGGCAGGGGGGCCTGCGCTACAGCATTAACCT
Source organism: Pelodiscus sinensis (assembly GCF_049634645.1). Taxonomy (NCBI): domain Eukaryota; kingdom Metazoa; phylum Chordata; order Testudines; family Trionychidae; genus Pelodiscus; species Pelodiscus sinensis. The sequence goes on from NW_027465918.1 coordinate 23,190, forward strand.
AGCCGCGTTGCATCGCCTGCGCCAGGGCTGTGTCTACACTGGCAGGGGGGCTGCGCTACAGCATTAACCTAGCCGCGTTGCATCGCCTGCGCCAGGGCTGTGTCTACACTGGCAGGGGGGCCTGCGCTACAGCATTAACCTAGCCGCGTTGCATCGCCTGCGCCAGGGCTGTGTCTACACTGGCAGGGGCCTGCGCTACAGCATTAACCTAGCCGCGTTGCATCGCCTGCGCCAGGGCTGTGTCTACACTGGCAGGGGCCTGCGCTACAGCATTAACCTGGCCGCGTTGCATCGCCTGCGCCAGGGCTGTGTCTACACTGGCAGGGGGGCCTGCGCTACAGCATTAACCTAGCCGCGTTGCATCGCCTGCGCCAGGGCTGTGTCTACACTGGCAGGGGCCTGCGCTACAGCATTAACCTAGCCGCGTTGCATCGCCTGCGCCAGGGCTGTGTCTACACTGGCAGGGGCCTGCGCTACAGCATTAACCTGGCCGCGTTGCATCGCCTGCGCCAGGGCTGTGTCTACACTGGCAGGGGGGGGCGCTACAGCATTAACCTAGCCGCGTTGCATCGCCTGCGCCAGGGCTGTGTCTACACTGGCAGGGGGGCCTGCGCTACAGCATTAACCTAGCCGCGTTGCATCGCCTGCGCCAGGGCTGTGTCTACACTGGCAGGGGCCTGCGCTACAGCATTAACCTGGCCGCGTTGCATCGCCTGCGCCAGGGCTGTGTCTACACTGGCAGGGGGGCCTGCGCTACAGCATTAACCTAGCCGCGTTGCATCGCCTGCGCCAGGGCTGTGTCTACACTGGCAGGGGGGCCTGCGCTACAGCATTAACCTAGCCGCGTTGCATCGCCTGCGCCAGGGCTGTGTCTACACTGGCAGGGGGGGCGCTACAGCATTAACCTAGCCGCGTTGCATCGCCTGCACCAGGGCTGTGTCTACACTGGCAGGGGGGGGCGCTACAGCATTAACCTAGCCGCGTTGCATCGCCTGCACCAGGGCTGTGTCTACACTGGCAGGGGGCCTGCGCTACAGCATTAACCTAGCCGCGTTGCATCGCCTGCGCCAGGGCTGTGTCTACACTGGCAGGGGGGGGCTACAGCATTAACCTAGCCGCGTTGCATCGCCTGCGTCAGGGCTGTGTCTACACTGGCAGGGGGGGCGCTACAGCATTAACCTAGCCGCGTTGCATCGCCTGCGCCAGGGCTGTGTCTACACTGGCAGGGGGGCCTGCGCTACAGCATTAACCTAGCCGCGTTGCATCGCCTGCGCCAGGGCTGTGTCTACACTGGCAGGGGGCTGTGCTACAGCATTAACCTAGCCGCGTTGCATCGCCTGCGCCAGGGCTGTGTCTACACTGGCAGGGGCCTGCGCTACAGCATTAACCTAGCCGCGTTGCATCGCCTGCGCCAGGGCTGTGTCTACACTGGCAGGGGCCTGCGCTACAGCATTAACCTAGCCGCGTTGCATCGCCTGCGCCAGGGCTGTGTCTACACTGGCAGGGGGGCCTGCGCTACAGCATTAACCTAGCCGCGTTGCATCGCCTGCGCCAGGGCTGTGTCTACACTGGCAGGGGGGCTGCGCTACAGCATTAACCTAGCCGCGTTGCATCGCCTGCGCCAGGGCTGTGTCTACACTGGCAGGGGGGCTGCGCTACAGCATTAACCAAGCCGCGTTGCATCGCCTGCGCCAGGGCTGTGTCTACACTGGCAGGGGGGGCGCTACAGCATTAACCGAGCCGCGTTGCATCGCCTGCGCCAGGGCTGTGTCTACACTGGCAGGGGGGCCTGCACTACAGCATTAACCTAGCCGCGTTGCATCGCCTGCGCCAGGGCTGTGTCTACACTGGCAGGGGGGCTGCGCTACAGCATTAACCCAGCCGCGTTGCATCGCCTGCGCCAGGGCTGTGTCTACACTGGCAGGGGCCTGCGCTACAGCATTAACCTAGCCGCGTTGCATCGCCTGCGCCAGGGCTGTGTCTACACTGGCAGGGGGGCTGCGCTACAGCATTAACCTAGCCGCGTTGCATCGCCTGCGCCAGGGCTGTGTCTACACTGGCAGGGGGGCCTGCGCTACAGCATTAACCTAGCCGCGTTGCATCGCCTGCGCCAGGGCTGTGTCTACACTGGCAGGGGGGCCTGCGCTACAGCATTAACCTAGCCGCGTTGCATCGCCTGCACCAGGGCTGTGTCTACACTGGCAGGGGGGCCTGCGCTACAGCATTAACCTAGCCGCGTTGCATCGCCTGCACCAGGGCTGTGTCTACACTGGCAGGGGGGCGTTACAGCATTAACCTAGCCGCGTTGCATCGCCTGCGCCAGGGCTGTGTCTACACTGGCAGGGGGGCCTGCGCTACAGCATTAACCTAGCCGCGTTGCATCGCCTGCGCCAGGGCTGTGTCTACACTGGCAGGGGGGCGTTACAGCATTAACCAAGCCGCGTTGCATCGCCTGCGCCAGGGCTGTGTCTACACTGGCAGGGGGGCGTTACAGCATTAACCTAGCCGCGTTGCATCGCCTGCGCCAGGGCTGTGTCTACACTGGCAGGGGGGCCTGCGCTACAGCATTAACCTAGCCGCGTTGCATCGCCTGCGCCAGGGCTGTGTCTACACTGGCAGGGGGGGCTGCGCTACAGCATTAACCTAGCCACGTTGCATCGCCTGCGCCAGGGCTGTGTCTACACTGGCAGGGGGGCCTGCGCTACAGCATTAACCTAGCCGCGTTGCATCGCCTGCGCCAGGGCTGTGTCTACACTGGCAGGGGGCTGCGCTACAGCATTAACCTAGCCGCGTTGCATCGCCTGCGCCAGGGCTGTGTCTACACTGGCAGGGGGGGGCCTGCGCTACAGCATTAACCTAGCCGCGTTGCATCGCCTGCGCCAGGGCTGTGTCTACACTGGCAGGGGGGGCTGCGCTACAGCATTAACCTAGCCGCGTTGCATCGCCTGCGCCAGGGCTGTGTCTACACTGGCAGGGGGGGCCTGCGCTACAGCATTAACCTAGCCGCGTTGCATCGCCTGCGCCAGGGCTGTGTCTACACTGGCAGGGGGGGCCTGCGCTACAGCATTAACCCAGCCGCGTTGCATCGCCTGCGCCAGGGCTGTGTCTACACTGGCAGGGGGCTGCGCTACAGCATTAACCCAGCCGCGTTGCATCGCCTCCGCCAGGGCTGTGTCTACACTGGCAGGGGGCTGCGCTACAGCATTAACCTAGCCGCGTTGCATCGCCTGCGCCAGGGCTGTGTCTACACTGGCAGGGGGCTGCGCTACAGCATTAACCTAGCCGCGTTGCATCGCCTGCGCCAGGGCTGTGTCTACACTGGCAGGGGGCTGCGCTACAGCATTAACCTAGCCGCGTTGCATCGCCTGCGCCAGGGCTGTGTCTACACTGGCAGGGGGGCGTTACAGCATTAACCAAGCCGCGTTGCATCGCCTGCGCCAGGGCTGTGTCTACACTGGCAGGGGGGCCTGCGCTACAGCATTAACCTAGCCGCGTTGCATCGCCTGCACCAGGGCTCTGTCTACACTGGCAGGGGGCTGCGCTACAGCATTAACCTAGCCGCGTTGCATCGCCTGCGCCAGGGCTGTGTCTACACTGGCAGGGGGGCGTTACAGCATTAACCCAGCCGCGTTGCATCGCCTGCGCCAGGGCTGTGTCTACACTGGCAGGGGGGCTGCGCTACAGCATTAACCTAGCCGCGTTGCATCGCCTGCGCCAGGGCTGTGTCTACACTGGCAGGGGGCCTGCGCTACAGCATTAACCTAGCCGCGTTGCATCGCCTGCGCCAGGGCTGTGTCTACACTGGCAGGGGGGGGCGCTACAGCATTAACCTAGCCGCGTTGCATCGCCTGCGCCAGGGCTGTGTCTACACTGGCAGGGGGGGGCGCTACAGCATTAACCTAGCCGCGTTGCATCGCCTGCGCCAGGGCTGTGTCTACACTGGCGGGGGGGGCCTGCGCTACAGCATTAACCTAGCCGCGTTGCATCGCCTGCGCCAGGGCTGTGTCTACACTGGCAGGGGGCCTGCGCTACAGCATTAACCTAGCCGCGTTGCATCGCCTGCGCCAGGACTGTGTCTACACTGGCAGGGGGGCTGCGCTACAGCATTAACCCAGCCGCGTTGCATCGCCTGCGCCAGGGCTGTGTCTACACTGGCAGGGGGGGGCCTGCGCTACAGCATTAACCGAGCCGCGTTGCATCGCCTGCGCCAGGGCTGTGTCTACACTGGCAGGGGGGCCTGCGCTACAGCATTAACCTAGCCGCGTTGCATCGCCTGCGCCAGGGCTGTGTCTACACTGGCAGGGGGGGCTGAGCTACAGCATTAACCTAGCCGCGTTGCATCGCCTGCGCCAGGGCTGTGTCTACACTGGCAGGGGGGCGTTACAGCATTAACCTAGCCGCGTTGCATCGCCTGCGCCAGGGCTGTGTCTACACTGGCAGGGGGGCCTGCGCTACAGCATTAACCTAGCCGCGTTGCATCGCCTGCGCCAGGGCTGTGTCTACACTGGCAGGGGGGGCTGCGCTACAGCATTAACCTAGCCGCGTTGCATCGCCTGCGCCAGGGCTGTGTCTACACTGGCAGGGGGGCTGCGCTACAGCATTAACCTAGCCGCGTTGCATCGCCTGCGCCAGGGCTGTGTCTACACTGGCAGGGGGGCCTGCGCTACAGCATTAACCTAGCCGCGTTGCATCACCTGCGCCAGGGCTGTGTCTACACTGGCAGGGGGGCCTGCGTTACAGCATTAACCTAGCCGCGTTGCATCGCCTGCGCCAGGGCTGTGTCTACACTGGCAGGGGGGCCTGCGCTACAGCATTAACCTAGCCGCGTTGCATCGCCTGCGCCAGGGCTGTGTCTACACTGGCAGGGGGGGCTGAGCTACAGCATTAACCTAGCCGCGTTGCATCGCCTGCGCCAGGGCTGTGTCTACACTGGCAGGGGGCTGCGCTACAGCATTAACCTAGCCGCGTTGCATCGCCTGCGCCAGGGCTGTGTCTACACTGGCAGGGGGGCGTTACAGCATTAACCTAGCCGCGTTGCATCGCCTGCGCCAGGGCTGTGTCTACACTGGCAGGGGGGGCTGCGCTACAGCATTAACCCAGCCGCGTTGCATCGCCTGCGCCAGGGCTGTGTCTACACTGGCGGGGGGGGGCCTGCGCTACAGCATTAACCTAGCCGCGTTGCATCGCCTGCGCCAGGGCTGTGTCTACACTGGCAGGGGGGGGCCTGCGCTACAGCATTAACCTAGCCGCGTTGCATCGCCTGCGCCAGGGCTGTGTCTACACTGGCAGGGCCCTGCGCTACAGCATTAACCTAGCCGCGTTGCATCGCCTGCGCCAGGGCTGTGTCTACACTGGCAGGGGGGGCTACAGCATTAACCTAGCCGCGTTGCATCGCCTGCGCCAGGGCTGTGTCTACACTGGCAGGGGGGGCTGAGCTACAGCATTAACCTAGCCGCGTTGCATCGCCTGCGCCAGGGCTGTGTCTACACTGGCAGGGGGCTGCGCTACAGCATTAACCTAGCCGCGTTGCATCGCCTGCGCCAGGGCTGTGTCTACACTGGCAGGGGGGCTGCGCTACAGCATTAACCTAGCCGCGTTGCATCGCCTGTGCCAGGGCTGTGTCTACACTGGCAGGGGGGCCTGCGCTACAGCATTAACCTAGCCGCGTTGCATCGCCTGCGCCAGGGCTGTGTCTACACTGGCAGGGGGGGGCCTGCGCTACAGCATTAACCCAGCCGCGTTGCATCGCCTGCGCCAGGGCTGTGTCTACACTGGCAGGGGGGGCTGCGCTACAGCATTAACCTAGCCGCGTTGCATCGCCTGCGCCAGGGCTGTGTCTACACTGGCAGGGGGGCCTGCATTACAGCATTAACCTAGCCGCGTTGCATCGCCTGCGCCAGGGCTGTGTCTACACTGGCAGGGGGGGGCCTGCGCTACAGCATTAACCTAGCCGCGTTGCATCGCCTGCACCAGGGCTGTGTCTACACTTGCAGGGGCCTGCGCTACAGCATTAACCTAGCCGCGTTGCATCGCCTGCGCCAGGGCTGTGTCTACACTGGCAGGGGGGGCTGCGCTACAGCATTAACCTAGCCGCGTTGCATCGCCTGCGCCAGGGCTGTGTCTACACTGGCAGGGGGGGCCTGCGCTACAGCATTAACCTAGCCGCGTTGCATTGCCTGCGCCAGGGCTGTGTCTACACTGGCAGGGGGGGCCTGCGCTACAGCATTAACCCAGCCGCGTTGCATCGCCTGCGCCAGGGCTGTGTCTACACTGGCAGGGGGGCTGCACTACAGCATTAACCTAGCCGCGTTGCATCGCCTGCGCCAGGGCTGTGTCTACACTGGCAGGGGGGCCTGCGCTACAGCATTAACCCAGCCGCGTTGCATCGCCTGCGCCAGGGCTGTGTCTACACTGGCAGGGGGCTGCGCTACAGCATTAACCCAGCCGCGTTGCATCGCCTCCGCCAGGGCTGTGTCTACACTGGCAGGGGGCTGCGCTACAGCATTAACCTAGCCGCGTTGCATCGCCTGCGCCAGGGCTGTGTCTACACTGGCAGGGGGCTGCGCTACAGCATTAACCTAGCCGCGTTGCATCGCCTGCGCCAGGGCTGTGTCTACACTGGCAGGGGGCTGCGCTACAGCATTAACCTAGCCGCGTTGCATCGCCTGCGCCAGGGCTGTGTCTACACTGGCAGGGGGGCGTTACAGCATTAACCAAGCCGCGTTGCATCGCCTGCGCCAGGGCTGTGTCTACACTGGCAGGGGGGCCTGCGCTACAGCATTAACCTAGCCGCGTTGCATCGCCTGCACCAGGGCTGTGTCTACACTGGCAGGGGGGCCTGCGCTACAGCATTAACCTAGCCGCGTTGCATCGCCTGCGCCAGGGCTGTGTCTACACTGGCAGGGGGGCCTGCGCTACAGCATTAACCTAGCCGCGTTGCATCGCCTGCACCAGGGCTGTGTCTACACTGGCAGGGGGGCCTGCGCTACAGCATTAACCTAGCCGCGTTGCATCGCCTGCGCCAGGGCTGTGTCTACACTGGCAGGGGCCTGCGCTACAGCATTAACCTAGCCGCGTTGCATCGCCTGCGCCAGGGCTGTGTCTACACTGGCAGGGGGGGGCGCTACAGCATTAACCTAGCCGCGTTGCATCGCCTGCACCAGGGCTGTGTCTACACTGGCAGGGGGGCCCTGCGCTACAGCATTAACCTAGCCGCGTTGCATCGCCTGCGCCAGGGCTGTGTCTACACTGGCAGGGGGGGGCGCTACAGCATTAACCTAGCCGCGTTGCATCGCCTGCGCCAGGGCTGTGTCTACACTGGCACGGGGGGGCGCTACAGCATTAACCTAGCCGCGTTGCATCGCCTGCGCCAGGGCTGTGTCTACACTGGCGGGGGGGCCTGCGCTACAGCATTAACCTAGCCGCGTTGCATCGCCTGCACCAGGGCTGTGTCTACACTGGCAGGGGCCTGCGCTACAGCATTAACCTAGCCGCGTTGCATCGCCTGCGCCAGGGCTGTGTCTACACTGGCAGGGGGGGGCGCTACAGCATTAACCTAGCCGCGTTGCATCGCCTGCGCCAGGGCTGTGTCTACACTGGCAGGGGGGCCTGCGCTACAGCATTAACCTAGCCGCGTTGCATCGCCTGCGCCAGGGCTGTGTCTACACTGGCAGGGGCCTGCGCTACAGCATTAACCTAGCCGCGTTGCATCGCCTGCGCCAGGGCTGTGTCTACACTGGCAGGGGGCCTGCGCTACAGCATTAACCTAGCCGCGTTGCATCGCCTGCGCCAGGACTGTGTCTACACTGGCAGGGGGCTGCGCTACAGCATTAACCGAGCCGCGTTGCATCGCCTGCGCCAGGGCTGTGTCTACACTGGCAGGGGGGCCTGCGCTACAGCATTAACCTAGCCGCGTTGCATCGCCTGCGCCAGGGCTGTGTCTACACTGGCAGGGGGGGCTGAGCTACAGCATTAACCTAGCCGCGTTGCATCGCCTGCGCCAGGGCTGTGTCTACACTGGCAGGGGGGCGTTACAGCATTAACCTAGCCGCGTTGCATCGCCTGCGCCAGGGCTGTGTCTACACTGGCAGGGGGGGGCCTGCGCTACAGCATTAACCTAGCCGCGTTGCATCGCCTGCGCCAGGGCTGTGTCTACACTGGCAGGGGGGCCTGCGCTACAGCATTAACCTGGCCGCGTTGCATCGCCTGCGCCAGGGCTGTGTCTACACTGGCAGGGGGGCCTGCGCTACAGCATTAACCTAGCCGCGTTGCATCGCCTGCGCCAGGGCTGTGTCTACACTGGCAGGGGGGCCTGCACTACAGCATTAACCTAGCCGCGTTGCATCGCCTGCGCCAGGGCTGTGTCTACACTGGCAGGGGGGCGTTACAGCATTAACCTAGCCGCGTTGCATCGCCTGCGCCAGGGCTGTGTCTACACTGGCAGGGGGGGCTGCGCTACAGCATTAACCCAGCCGCGTTGCATCGCCTGCGCCAGGGCTGTGTCTACACTGGCGGGGGGGGCCTGCGCTACAGCATTAACCTAGCCGCGTTGCATCGCCTGCGCCAGGGCTGTGTCTACACTGGCAGGGGGGGGCCTGCGCTACAGCATTAACCTAGCCGCGTTGCATCGCCTGCGCCAGGGCTGTGTCTACACTGGCAGGGGGGCCTGCGTTACAGCATTAACCTAGCCGCGTTGCATCGCCTGCGCCAGGGCTGTGTCTACACTGGCAGGGCCCTGCGCTACAGCATTAACCTAGCCGCGTTGCATCGCCTGCGCCAGGGCTGTGTCTACACTGGCAGGGGGGGCTACAGCATTAACCTAGCCGCGTTGCATCGCCTGCGCCAGGGCTGTGTCTACACTGGCAGGGGGGGCTGAGCTACAGCATTAACCTAGCCGCGTTGCATCGCCTGCGCCAGGGCTGTGTCTACACTGGCAGGGGGCTGCGCTACAGCATTAACCTAGCCGCGTTGCATCACCTGCGCCAGGGCTGTGTCTACACTGGCAGGGGGGCTGCGCTACAGCATTAACCTAGCCGCGTTGCATCGCCTGTGCCAGGGCTGTGTCTACACTGGCAGGGGGGCCTGCGCTACAGCATTAACCTAGCCGCGTTGCATCGCCTGCGCCAGGGCTGTGTCTACACTGGCAGGGGGGGGCCTGCGCTACAGCATTAACCCAGCCGCGTTGCATCGCCTGCGCCAGGGCTGTGTCTACACTGGCAGGGGGGGCTGCGCTACAGCATTAACCTAGCCGCGTTGCATCGCCTGCGCCAGGGCTGTGTCTACACTGGCAGGGGGGCCTGCGTTACAGCATTAACCAAGCCGCGTTGCATCGCCTGCGCCAGGGCTGTGTCTACACTGGCAGGGGGGGCTGCGCTACAGCATTAACCTAGCCGCGTTGCATCGCCTGCGCCAGGGCTGTGTCTACACTGGCAGGGGGGCTGCGCTACAGCATTAACCTAGCCGCGTTGCATCGCCTGCGCCAGGGCTGTGTCTACACTGGCAGGGGGGCCTGCGCTACAGCATTAACCTAGCCGCGTTGCATCGCCTGCGCCAGGGCTGTGTCTACACTGGCAGGGGGGCCTGCGCTACAGCATTAACCCAGCCGCGTTGCATCGCCTGCGCCAGGGCTGTGTCTACACTGGCAGGGGGGCTGCGCTACAGCATTAACCCAGCCGCGTTGCATCGCCTGCGCCAGGGCTGTGTCTACACTGGCAGGGGGGGCGCTACAGCATTAACCTAGCCGCGTTGCATCGCCTGCGCCAGGGCTGTGTCTACACTGGCGGGGGGGGCTACAGCATTAACCTAGCCGCGTTGCATCGCCTGCACCAGGGCTGTGTCTACACTGGCAGGGGCCTGCGCTACAGCATTAACCTAGCCGCGTTGCATCGCCTGCGCCAGGGCTGTGTCTACACTGGCAGGGGGGGCCTGCGCTACAGCATTAACCTAGCCGCGTTGCATCGCCTGCGCCAGGGCTGTGTCTACACTGGCAGGGGGGGGCCTGCGCTACAGCATTAACCTAGCCGCGTTGCATCGCCTGCGCCAGGGCTGTGTCTACACTGGCAGGGGGCCTGCGCTACAGCATTAACCAAGCCGCGTTGCATCGCCTGCGCCAGGGCTGTGTCTACACTGGCAGGGGGGCCTGCGCTACAGCATTAACCGAGCCGCGTTGCATCGCCTGCGCCAGGGCTGTGTCTACACTGGCAGGGTGGGGCCTGCGCTACAGCATTAACCTAGCCGCGTTGCATCGCCTGCGCCAGGGCTGTGTCTACACTGGCAGGGGGGGCTGCGCTACAGCATTAACCTAGCCGCGTTGCATCGCCTGCGCCAGGGCTGTGTCTACACTGGCAGGGGGGCCTGCGTTACAGCATTAACCAAGCCGCGTTGCATCGCCTGCGCCAGGGCTGTGTCTACACTGGCAGGGGGGGCTGCGCTACAGCATTAACCTAGCCGCGTTGCATCGCCTGCGCCAGGGCTGTGTCTACACTGGCAGGGGGGCTGCGCTACAGCATTAACCTAGCCGCGTTGCATCGCCTGCGCCAGGGCTGTGTCTACACTGGCAGGGGGGCCTGCGCTACAGCATTAACCCAGCCGCGTTGCATCGCCTGCGCCAGGGCTGTGTCTACACTGGCAGGGGGGCTGCGCTACAGCATTAACCCAGCCGCGTTGCATCGCCTGCGCCAGGGCTGTGTCTACACTGGCAGGGGGGGCGCTACAGCATTAACCTAGCCGCGTTGCATCGCCTGCGCCAGGGCTGTGTCTACACTGGCAGGGGGGGGCTACAGCATTAACCTAGCCGCGTTGCATCGCCTGCACCAGGGCTGTGTCTACACTGGCAGGGGCCTGCGCTACAGCATTAACCTAGCCGCGTTGCATCGCCTGCGCCAGGGCTGTGTCTACACTGGCAGGGGGCCTGCGCTACAGCATTAACCAAGCCGCGTTGCATCGCCTGCGCCAGGGCTGTGTCTACACTGGCAGGGGGGCCTGCGCTACAGCATTAACCGAGCCGCGTTGCATCGCCTGCGCCAGGGCTGTGTCTACACTGGCAGGGGGGGGCCTGCGTTACAGCATTAACCTAGCCGTGTTGCATCGCCTGCGCCAGGGCTGTGTCTACACTGGCAGGGGGCTGCGCTACAGCATTAACCTAGCCGCGTTGCATCGCCTGCGCCAGGGCTGTGTCTACACTGGCAGGGGGGCCTGCACTACAGCATTAACCTAGCCGCGTTGCATCGCCTGCGCCAGGGCTGTGTCTACACTGGCAGGGGCCTGCGCTACAGCATTAACCTAGCCGCGTTGCATCGCCTGCACCAGGGCTGTGTCTACACTGGCAGGGGCCTGCGCTACAGCATTAACCTAGCCGCGTTGCATCGCCTGCGCCAGGGCTGTGTCTACACTGGCAGGGGGGCCTGCGCTACAGCATTAACCTAGCCGCGTTGCATCGCCTGCGCCAGGGCTGTGTCTACACTGGCAGGGGGGCTGCGCTACAGCATTAACCTAGCCGCGTTGCATCGCCTGCGCCAGGGCTGTGTCTACACTGGCAGGGGGGCCTGCGCTACAGCATTAACCTAGCCGCGTTGCATCGCCTCCGCCAGGGCTGTGTCTACACTGGCAGGGGCCTGCGCTACAGCATTAACCTAGCCGCGTTGCATCGCCTGCGCCAGGGCTGTGTCTACACTGGCAGGGGGGCCTGCGCTACAGCATTAACCTAGCCGCGTTGCATCGCCTGCGCCAGGGCTGTGTCTACACTGGCAGGGGGGGGCCTGCGCTACAGCATTAACCTAGCCGCGTTGCATCGCCTGCGCCAGGGCTGTGTCTACACTGGCAGGGGGGCGTTACAGCATTAACCTAGCCGCGTTGCATCGCCTGCGCCAGGGCTGTGTCTACACTGGCAGGGGCCTGCGCTACAGCATTAACCTAGCCGCGTTGCATCGCCTGTGCCAGGGCTGTGTCTACACTGGCAGGGGGGGCTGCGCTATAGCATTAACCCAGCCGCGTTGCATCGCCTGCGCCAGGGCTGTGTCTACACTGGCAGGGGGCTGCGCTACAGCATTAACCCAGCCGCGTTGCATCGCCTGCGCCAGGGCTGTGTCTACACTGGCAGGGGGGCCTGCGCTACAGCATTAACCCAGCCGCGTTGCATCGCCTGCGCCAGGGCTGTGTCTACACTGGCAGGGGGGGCGCTACAGCATTAACCTAGCCGCGTTGCATCGCCTGCGCCAGGGCTGTGTCTACACTGGCAGGGGGGCCTGCGCTACAGCATTAACCCAGCCGCGTTGCATCGCCTGCGCCAGGGCTGTGTCTACACTGGCAGGGGGGCCTGCGCTACAGCATTAACCCAGCCGCGTTGCATCGCCTGCGCCAGGGCTGTGTCTACACTGGCAGGGGGGGCGCTACAGCATTAACCTAGCCGCGTTGCATCGCCTGCGCCAGGGCTGTGTCTACACTGGCAGGGGGGGGCTACAGCATTAACCTAGCCGCGTTGCATCGCCTGCACCAGGGCTGTGTCTACACTGGCAGGGGCCTGCGCTACAGCATTAACCTAGCCGCGTTGCATCGCCTGCGCCAGGGCTGTGTCTACACTGGCAGGGGGCCTGCGCTACAGCATTAACCAAGCCGCGTTGCATCGCCTGCGCCAGGGCTGTGTCTACACTGGCAGGGGGGCCTGCGCTACAGCATTAACCGAGCCGCGTTGCATCGCCTGCGCCAGGGCTGTGTCTACACTGGCAGGGGGGGGCCTGCGCTACAGCATTAACCTAGCCGTGTTGCATCGCCTGCGCCAGGGCTGTGTCTACACTGGCAGGGGGGCCTGCACTACAGCATTAACCTAGCCGCGTTGCATCGCCTGCGCCAGGGCTGTGTCTACACTGGCAGGGGGGCCTGCGCTACAGCATTAACCTAGCCGCGTTGCATCGCCTGCGCCAGGGCTGTGTCTACACTGGCAGGGGGGCTGCGCTACAGCATTAACCTAGCCGCGTTGCATCGCCTGCGCCAGGGCTGTGTCTACACTGGCAGGGGGGCCTGCGCTACAGCATTAACCTAGCCGCGTTGCATCGCCTGCACCAGGGCTGTGTCTACACTGGCAGGGGCCTGCGCTACAGCATTAACCAAGCCGCGTTGCATCGCCTGCGCCAGGGCTGTGTCTACACTGGCAGGGGGGCCTGCGCTACAGCATTAACCTAGCCGCGTTGCATCGCCTGCGCCAGGGCTGTGTCTACACTGGCAGGGGGGCTGCGCTACAGCATTAACCTAGCCGCGTTGCATCGCCTGCGCCAGGGCTGTGTCTACACTGGGAGGGGGGCCTGCGCTACAGCATTAACCTAGCCGCGTTGCATCGCCTGCGCCAGGGCTGTGTCTACACTGGCAGGGGCCTGCACTACAGCATTAACCTAGCCGCGTTGCATCGCCTGCGCCAGGGCTGTGTCTACACTGGCAGGGGGGGGGCGCTACAGCATTAACCTAGCCGCGTTGCATCGCCTGCGCCAGGGCTGTGTCTACACTGGCAGGGGGCCTGCGTTACAGCATTAACCTAGCCGCGTTGCATCGCCTGCGCCAGGGCTGTGTCTACACTGGCAGGGGGGGGCCTGCGCTACAGCATTAACCTAGCCGCGTTGCATCGCCTGCGCCAGGGCTGTGTCTACACTGGCAGGGGGGCGTTACAGCATTAACCTAGCCGCGTTGCATCGCCTGCGCCAGGGCTGTGTCTACACTGGCAGGGGGGGGCCTGCGCTACAGCATTAACCTAGCCGCGTTGCATCGCCTGCGCCAGGGCTGTGTCTACACTGGCAGGGGGGGGCGCTACAGCATTAACCTAGCCGCGTTGCATCGCCTGCGCCAGGGCTGTGTCTACACTGGCAGGGGGGCGTTACAGCATTAACCTAGCCGCGTTGCATCGCCTGCGCCAGGGCTGTGTCTACACTGGCAGGGGCCTGCGCTACAGCATTAACCTAGCCGCGTTGCATCGCCTGTGCCAGGGCTGTGTCTACACTGGCAGGGGGCCCTGCGCTACAGCATTAACCCAGCCGCGTTGCATCGCCTGCGCCAGGGCTGTGTCTACACTGGCAGGGGGGCCTGCGCTACAGCATTAACCCAGCCGCGTTGCATCGCCTGCGCCAGGGCTGTGTCTACACTGGCAGGGGGGGCGCTACAGCATTAACCTAGCCGCGTTGCATCGCCTGCGCCAGGGCTGTGTCTACACTGGCAGGGGGGCCTGCGCTACAGCATTAACCGAGCCGCGTTGCATCGCCTGCGCCAGGGCTGTGTCTACACTGGCAGGGGGGCCTGCGCTACAGCATTAACCTAGCCGCGTTGCATCGCCTGCGCCAGGGCTGTGTCTACACTGGCAGGGGGGGCGCTACAGCATTAACCTAGCCGCGTTGCATCGCCTGCGCCAGGGCTGTGTCTACACTGGCAGGGGGGCCTGCGCTACAGCATTAACCCAGCCGCGTTGCATCGCCTGCGCCAGGGCTGTGTCTACACTGGCAGGGGGGGCCTGCGCTACAGCATTAACCTAGCCGCGTTGCATCGCCTGCACCAGGGCTGTGTCTACACTGGCAGGGGGGGCGCTACAGCATTAACCTAGCCGCGTTGCATCGCCTGCGCCAGGGCTGTGTCTACACTGGCAGGGGGGCCTGCGCTACAGCATTAACCAAGCCGCGTTGCATCGCCTGCGCCAGGGCTGTGTCTACACTGGCAGGGGGCTGCGCTACAGCATTAACCCAGCCGCGTTGCATCGCCTGCGCCAGGGCTGTGTCTACACTGGCAGGGGGGCCTGCGCTACAGCATTAACCTAGCCGCGTTGCATCGCCTGCGCCAGGGCTGTGTCTACACTGGCAGGGGGCCTGCGCTACAGCATTAACCTAGCCGCGTTGCATCGCCTGCGCCAGGGCTGTGTCTACACTGGCAGGGGCCTGCGCTACAGCATTAACCTAGCCGCGTTGCATCGCCTGCGCCAGGGCTGTGTCTACACTGGCAGGGGGGCCTGCGCTACAGCATTAACCGAGCCGCGTTGCATCGCCTGCGCCAGGGCTGTGTCTACACTGGCAGGGGGGGCGCTACAGCATTAACCTAGCCGCGTTGCATCGCCTGCGCCAGGGCTGTGTCTACACTGGCAGGGGGCCTGCGCTACAGCATTAACCTAGCCGCGTTGCATCGCCTGCGCCAGGGCTGTGTCTACACTGGCCGCTTGAATTTCCGCAGAACGCGGCCGATCTCGTGTAGCATTGGCAGTGTCCTTCGGAAAGGCTGTGCCGCTCCCGTTCGGGCATAAGCCCTCTTGTGCGAATGCTTTTGCGCCACGGGCCAGTGCAGACAGGGGAGGACTGTTTTGCACAAAAAAGCCCCGATGGTGAAAATGGCGATTGGGGTTTTCTTGCGCAAAACCGCGTCTAGATTGGCACAGACGCTTTTCCGCAAAAAGTGCATTTGTCCTGCCAATCTAGACTCTTTTCCGCAAATGCTGTTAACGGAAAAACTTTTCTGTTAAAAGCATTTGCAGAAAATCCTGCCAGTGTAGACACAGCCCCTGGGCTCCCAAAGTGGGGGGCATGAAGAAATTCTAGGGGAGGGGGTGAGGCAACCCAGCCCCCCCATCAGGTTTTGCTGCCCCAGTCAGTTCCTTTTTTTTCTTCTTTCTAAACAACTTTTGCTGTTGGGGGGCGTGAGGGGTTTTCAAAAGGAGGGCGTGGTGCAGAAAAGTTTTGGAACCGCTGGCCTACACTATTACGTCCAAACCCCCCACCTGCTGGGCGTGGGTCGCTGTCCCATGCAGTGGCCCTGAGACCCCTGGCAGAGAGAGAATGCGTCTGCGCTGCAGCCCTAGCTGAGAGCCGGCTGGCTTGTAGCTCGCTCTGGGGAGGCTCCCGCACTGAGGTCCCAGGCTGGGTTCTGCCTGTGGGCGTTCTGCAAGCTCGAGGGCACCGGCTGACCGAGGGTAAGCGACTGGAATGTGCTGTGACTGTTCCCACACAGTCCGGTTGTCGGGGGGGCGAGGCAGACTGGAGAGGCGGAGGGGACTGGCTGAGACGCTGGAGTGATCCGGGAGCGTACGTGTGTCGGTGCCTCGACACACCAGTGTGGGGAGTCGGCCACAGTCAATTCTCCGTCCCAGCCGGGAGCCGCTGCAGACAGCAGGGCACCGTGGTACCTTGGGACGGAGCCAGGGACATGCTGGGCACAGCCCCACTTGCTGCCTAGCCCCAGGAATTCTCCCGGCGGTGCAGAAATTCCCACCCGTACAATTGAGGGGCAGCAGCTGGGTGGGTTTTCCAGCAAGGTCCTGAGCGTCTCATCAGCCTCCAGCCCAGCCTGACACAGCAGCAATTGGCCCCCAGGAATTCGCAACCCTTCACTCTGCTGCGCGGGTCCCCAAAGCAGCACAGCTCCTTAAGGCTGCAGGTGATGAACAAAGGCCCAGGGAAGGGGGGATTCTCTGCCTCCTGAGGGCTTGGAAGCCAGAGCCCAGCCTGGCCCCCAGCAGGATCAGGCTGCCGGGACAGGAAGCCATGTCTCTGCTCTGGAGAACCTGGGATGCGTTTACGTTTCAGGAGCCTGGCCGCTGCCCCAGTCTCAGGGTTCCGGCACATTCCCGGGGTCGGGGGGCAGCACCCATGTGAGTGCGGACACCTGCCGCCAGGCCGCTCTGGATGCAGCATGCGCCCTTCAGCCCCTCCCCTCAAACGTTTCTGGTCAGTCTCAGGCTGCGGGTAGGCCGTCCTTGGGGAGCAGCCGGCGAAGGGGCGCACAGATCCCACACTGCAACGAGCCCCCTGCCTCAGCCTCCTCACACACCAGGGCAGCTGGGCTAGGACACAGGTCCTTGGGTCTGGAACCACTGGGGCATCCTGGCTCGGGAAACCCTGCACTGGGCTGCCCCATGGCTGTTCCGCTGGCCATCTCCCTCCCTGCCGAAGAAACGATGCCCCGACTGCTTGTCTGCTTCGTGATTTCAGCTCCTCTTGGCTGCCAGTCACGTCTGTTCTGTTTCCACTGCTCCCCCCGCCCCCACCCTCGGCTCAGCTGGCTTTCCTGGGGCGGCTGCTGCTATTGGACCAGCCTTTGTGAGGGCTACGGCCTGAAACTCACATTCCTGCCCTTTGTGTCTGTCTGGGGTGTCAGTGCCCGAGGCCCTGCCAGCAGTGCTGCACCCGCACAGCCTGCCTCTTCGCCAGTCATCCCAGCTTGTGAACTTGAATGCACAGAGCCCCCCGCCCCCTCCCCAGGTTGCCTTCAGCCCAAGTCCCTGGGCTCAGGCCAGGGGACTGGGTGGCACGCGATGGCCTGTGCGGAGGGGCTACCGGGCCCTGCCGCTCCGCGAGTGGGCGCTAGACTGAGCGGCCGTGTCTGCTGATTCGCAGCGATTCATCAGCCCAACACAGACCCTATTGCCAGCTCGAGCCAGCCTGTGACTCAAGGCAGCAGACAGACGGCCGCCCGGCACTGCCCTCGGCCGACAGCTCCAGTTTTGTCCAGGCCCCAGGGCAAGGGAGAGTCGAATGCAGTGACTCAGAGGGCACAGCCCCCCTCCTTCCATGCTGCGCGCTGGCATCACAACTGCCAGGGAGGGGAGAGCGCCCCCCCCTGGCCCCCACCCTGGATGTCGCCCATCCAGGCACTGGCCCAGCCTTGCTGGTGAGAGCTGAGAAGGCAACCTGTCTGTTTAGACGGCCCCATGGCGAGCAGCTGTCTGTGGAATGGTGCAGCCTCTGCCCCGCCCGTCCCTGGGGGGGTGAACGCAGCCCTGGCAGAGCTTGCACAACACGGGGGTGGGGACGTGGCGCCTCCCAGCCCAGGGTGCAGGATCTATCCCTCCAGGCAGTGTCACTATTCCCCACGTGGGTCACATAGCGCCTGAGCCTGGGTTTGCTAAAAGGGGCCTGTTCCACCAGGCGCCCCCAGGTCCTGGCAGAGCTAAGCTCAGGCTCGGGAGCCCGGCCTGGTGGATCCTGACATCTGCTGCCCAACTGCTCTGGGAGGTTTGTTAAGCTCTTTGCTCCTAAGAGTCTGTGGCAGTGAGTTCCACAGGTTAATGATGCCTCACTCTGTGCTGTAGGGTTAGCAACACGGCCCTGGTGAAACCAGCCACCACCCAGAGAGCTGTCTCACTAGGGCCTGCCTCTCAGGCTTCCAGCTCCCCAGCCCTGCCCCACTGCCACTGCTGTTCTTCATATGCGGCGGGGCATGGGTCACAGCCAGGATCAGGCCCTGCTGTGCAGGGGGTTGCACAAACCTAGAGGGCCAGTCCCTGCCCCAGAGAGCTCCCATCTCACCAGAAGGAAGGGAGAGGTGGCTGGGCCGGGGCTCAGCTGCTGCAGCATGGGGGTCCTCTCTGCGCAGCTGGGAGAGGCCCCTCTGGGCTCGTGTGCACAGCCCGAGGGGAGAGGAAGGGCAGGGAGCCGAGAGCTGCCACAGAGCCGCTGAGGGGGTGGACAGGCCGGGGTCTCTCCCCAAAGCCAGATGAAAGGAGCAGAGGGGACACAGTGAGAGTCAGCACATATGTGAAGGGGGGTGGAAGCAGGAATTGTGGGTGTGCTGACTTGATGCACGTCCGACGTGCAAATGTGGGATGCATGCAAAGCACTTTGTGTGCGTGTGCAAGGATGTTACACGTGGGTATGTCTGAGCACATGGCTGTGTGCACACGCAGGTGCGTTTCTGTGCCGGTGCTGGCACCGCAGGGAGGAGTGCGACAGGCACCCCTACAGAGCAGCTCCAGCATTGGGGGGGGGGACACGGGGTGTGCAACTTTGGGCAGAGCCAACCCAGGAGCCTCTGGGCCCATTCCAGGCACAAGAGTGCAGGGGATGGTCCCCAACAAACACACACGTGTGTCCACACATGCACGGGCATGGCAGTCACAAGGGCACACGCTAGTGTGCAGACCCTGTGTGCACTCATGGGCACCTGCCAGGGACGTAAGGTCTCACACTGATGGGCGCACACAGATGGGGGTGCGCACACACATGGGCAAACACAGACGGAGGCACAGGCACAGATGGGGGCACACAGACAGAGGCGTACACACAAATGGGGCACACAGAGACAGGCACACACAGATGGGGGCACACAGACAGGAGCGCATACAGAGACAGGCACACAAACGGGCACACACAAACGGGAGGCACACAAACGGGAGGCACACAGATGGGGCACACAGAGACGGGCACACACAGATGGGGGCACATAGACAGGCACACACAGATGGGGGCACACAGACAGGAGCGTGTACAGAGACAGGCACACACAAACGGGAGGCACACAGAGACGGGCACACACAGATGGGGGCACACAGAGACAGGCGCACATAGATGGGGGCACACAGACAGAGGCGTACACACAAATGGGGCACACAGAGACAGGCACACACAGATGGGGGCACACAGACAGGAGCGCATACAGAGACAGGCACACAAACGGGCACACACAAACGGGAGGCACACAAACGGGAGGCACACAGATGGGGCACACAGAGACGGGCACACACAGATGGGGGCACACAGACAGGCACACACAGATGGGGGCACACAGACAGGAGCGTGTACAGAGACAGGCACACACAAACGGGAGGCACACAGAGACGGGCACACACAGATGGGGGCACACAGAGACAGGCGCACATAGATGGGGGCACACAGACAGAGGCGTACACACAAATGGGGCACACAGAGACAGGCACACACAGATGGGGGCACACAGAGACAGGCGCACATAGATGGGGGCACACAGACAGAGGCGTACACACAAATGGGGCACACAGAGACAGGCACACACAGATGGGGGCACACAGACAGGAGCGCGTACAGAGACAGGCACACACAAACGGGAGGCACACAGAGACGGGCACACACAGATGGGGGCACACAGACAGGAGCACGTACAGAGACAGGCACACAAACGGGCACACACAGATGGGGGCACACAGAGACAGGCACACACAGATGGGGGCACACAGACAGGCACACACAGATGGGGGCACACAGAGACGGGCACACAGAGACGGGGGCACACAGATGGGGGCACACACAGATGGGGGCACACAGAGACGGGCACACAGAGACAGGCACACACAAACGGGAGGCACACAGAGACGGG
Source organism: Pelodiscus sinensis (assembly GCF_049634645.1). NCBI lineage: Eukaryota > Metazoa > Chordata > Testudines > Trionychidae > Pelodiscus > Pelodiscus sinensis. The sequence continues at coordinate 43,272 of NW_027465918.1, forward strand.
CACACAGAGACGGGGGCACACAGAGACGGGGGCACACAGATGGGGGCACACACAGATGGGGGCACACACAGATGGGGGCACACAGAGACGGGCACACACAAACGGGAGGCACACAGACAGGCACACACAGATGGGGGCACACAGAGACAGGCACACACAGATGGGGGCACACAGACAGGCACACACAGATGGGGGCACACAGAGACAGGCACACACAGATGGGGGCACACAGACAGGCACACACAGATGGGGGCACACAGAGACGGGCACACACAGATGGGGGCACACAGAGACGGGCACACACAGATGGGGGCACACAGAGACAGGCACACACAGATGGGGGCACACAGACAGGCACACACAGATGGGGGCACACAGAGACGGGCACACAGAGACAGGCACACACAAACGGGAGGCACACAGACAGGCACACACAGATGGGGGCACACAGAGACGGGCACACACAGATGGGGGCACACAGAGACGGGCACACACAGATGGGGGCACACAGAGACGGGCACACACAATGACATGCTCCCACCCAGCCCTGCCCTGCTGCCAGGCTCCATGTGCCTCTCACACTGTCCCTTTGTCCCTCTCCAGGCCTGGCAGTGCCACGAGGCTCCTGCCAGCTCTCGGCCTCAGTGCCCCCCGCCCAGCTCTGCACTGGCAGGAGCCTCGGCCGCCCAGTGGGTTCTGGTGCAGAGTCACCCCCCCAGGGATTCAGCCCAGCAGGTCTCCGCGCCAGGGGAGGCCCTGGGTGGTTCTTCCTGGTCCTAAATAGCCGGTTCGGTTCGGACTGCAGCGCCGCCCGGGCCCGGTTCGGTTCGGGCTGCAGCGCCGCTCAGCCCCGCCAGGTGCCGCCCAGGCCCGGTTCGGTTCGGGCTGCAGCGCCGCTCAGCCCCGCCAGGTGCCGCCCAGGCCCGGTTCGGTTCGGGCTGCAGCGCCGCTCAGCCCCGCCAGGTGCCGCCCGGGGCCGGGGGCGGAGTCTGACTCGAAGTTTGGAGCCGAGAGGGGAACTTCCCTTGGGACCCGGGATCGGGATCGGGATCGGGACGGGTCCGGCCGGGGCGGTGAATCCGAACCGGACCGGCCGGGGGAGCAGGCTCCCGCCCAGCCGCTGCGGGGTGCAGCCCGGAGCTCAGGGCTCTGCCCGCCCCAGACCTTGGGCCGAGGATGTTCTGCCGGAACCAGCGGAGCAGGGTGACCGTGGCGCGGGGCTCGGCCCTGGAGATGGAGATCCGGAGGGGCCGCTTCAGGCTCAGCCTCCTCGAGGACACCCCCCAGGTAGGACCCGGCCCCTCCCGCCCAGCCCGATCCCTCGCTGCCTCCGCCCTCACCTGCGCCCGCGCCGCGGCCCGGGACTCGCTGGGGGTGGGCAGCGGGGACCGGCGCGGTGCAGCCACCTCTAGGGTGGAGCTGGCAGAGGCGAGCCCGGGGAAACCGCGCTGCGGGCGGCGGGACAACTCGACCCCTGGGGCAGCGCTGCGGCTTGGGGGTCGGCCCTGCCAATGGAGAGCGCTCCCAGCCCTGCCCCACAGCGCCCTCTAGCGCTGCAGCATGGGGGGCCGTGCCCCCTACAGAGCCCCCAGCCCTGCCCCACAGCCCCCCCCTTTAGCACTGCAGCATGGGGGGCTGTGCCCCCTTCAGAGCCCCCAGCCCTGCCCCACAGCCCCCCCTTTAGCGCTGCAGCATGGGGGGCCGTGCCCCCTACAGAGCCCCCAGCCCTGCCCCACAGCCCCCCCTTTTAGCGCTGCAGCATGGGGGGCCGTGCCCCCTACAGAGCCCCCAGCCCTGCCCCACAGCCCCCCCTTTAGCGCTGCAGCATGGGGGTCTGCCCTGCCCGTGGAGAGGCTCCAGCCCCTGGGGATTTCCAGGCCCCTCAACATTTTGGCACCTGAGGTGGGGAGCTCAAATGCCCCCTGGCTTGGGCCAGCACTTTGCAAGGTCTGGATTCTGCCTCCTTCCTGGTCCACTCCCCTCGGGGCTGCTCAGCCACCTCCACAGGCCCGGCAGACAGTGTTCTACACCCTGGGCCTAGTGCCCCCGTCGGGCACCTGGGGCGGCCTCAGTGGGCCCATGGTAAGGCCGGCCCTGGACTGCCAGGAGCTCGTCAGGCCTTGGCCATAGGGCCTGAGCACTGGTGTCCCCACAGGCTTCCAGGCCACTGACTTGCTCTGAGAGGGAACAAGGCAGCTGGGCTGGGGGTGCCTGCTGGGGAGGGGCTGGCGGTGCCCGTTGGCAGCTGGGCTGGGGGTGCCCGCTGGGAAGGGGCTGGGTGCCTGCTGGAAGCCGGGTTGGGGGTGACCATTGGCAGCCGGGCTGGGGGTGCCCGCTGGGGGAGGGGCTGGGGGTGCCCGTTGGCAGCTGGGCTGGGGAGCCTGCTGGGGAGGGGCTGGCGGTGCCCGTTGGCAGCTGGGCTGGGGGTGCCCGCTGGGAAGGGGCTGGCAGTGCCCCTACCCCGACCCCCTGCCCCGCTGGAAGGGCCCCTATCCCGACCCCCTGCCCCGCTGGCAGTGCCCCTACCCCGACCCCCTGCCCCGCTGGCAGGGCCCCCACCCCGACCCCCTGCCCCGCTGGCAGGGCCCCCACCCCGACCCCCTGCCCCGCTGGCAGGGCCCCTACCCCGACCCCCTGCCCCGCTGGCAGTGCCCCTACCCCGACCCCCTGCCCTGCTGGCAGTGCCCCTACCCCGACCCCCTGCCCCGCTGGCAGGGCCCCTACCCCGACCCCCTGCCCCGCTGGCAGGGCCCCTACCCCGACCCCCTGCCCCGCTGGCAGGGCCCCTACCCCGACCCCCTGCCCCGCTGGCAGGGCCCCCACCCCGACCCCCTACCCCGCTGGCAGTGCCCGCTGGCCGTCGCCCCGGCTGCAGCGAGCCGTGGGTCCTCTGCAGTGAAGTCCAGGGCCGGGGGCTGCCGGGTTACGGGCAGAAGCGGGTCAGCAGGGAGGAGCCGTCTGCCCCCCACTTCCCTTCCCGTCCCTGTTAGCAAGAGCGTGTGGCCCTGGGGCCCCGACCGGCTGCAGACGCCACTAGCTCCCAGCTGGGCCACAGGCAACTCGTCTGCTGCCCCCGCCTCTGTGTTGCCAGGCTGGGGGGGGTGTCTGGGCCTGTGGGGGCTGGTGGCGGGGGTGCTCTGGGATGGGCGCAGGCCTGCTCTGCCCCGGGCTCTGAGTGCGGGAGCCGCCGGTCAGTCCATCTCCCGAGGGGCGCTGGCTGGATTCTTCCATCCGCCCAGCGCTGGGCACCCAGCAGCTCCGGCCGGCCGAATGACCCTGCTGGGCCGAGGACCGGCCCCATCCCTGGGGCTGGGGGCACACGGGGGGGCCGGGCTGCTGGGTCCCAGCTTCTCCCCTTCCTGCTGCAGGATCCCCAGGGAGTCTTGTGCCAGCCCCAGCCCCGGGCATGGAAAGGGTTAACGCCAGCCAGCTCCTCCTCCATCCCTGCCCCTGCCTGCTCCTCTCCCAGGGCAGCTTCCCGCCCAGGTGGAACAAAGGTGCTTTTCTCCCCGGAGCTGGGAATCCCCCTGCGCAGCCCCGGGCAAGGCTGGGACTGGCCGGCTCACACCTGGGCCCAGCGCCCCTGCCGAGGGCCCTGCTCCCTCCCCCCCCGGGCTGCTCCCACTGCCGGAGGGGGCCTAGCTCAGCAGGGGCCCACTGAACCCAACTGTAAACCCTGTGGATGGAAACTCCTTTGAGCCAGGGGGTGCTGCACCCCCCATTTCCAGCCCCCGAATGCTCCACAGCCCAGGGAACAGCCCAGCCCTTTGAGACAGGCTAAATGGCCACAGTCAATCAGACACGGTATTTTGGGGTGAGCACTAAATCAGGGCCCCTCATAGGAATGGCCATATTAAGTCAGACCAAAGGTCCTGTCAGCCAACAGTGGCCAGTGCCCGGTGCCCCAGAGGGACTGGACAGAACAGGGGTCCCTCCCCTGTCCCCCATTCCCAGCCCCTGACAAACAGAGGCCAGGGACACCCTCCCTGCCCAGCCTGGCGAATCGCCATTGATGGACCAAACCTCCATGCATTTATCTAGGGTTTTTTGAACCCTGTTGAAGTCCTGATCTTCACAGCATCCTCTGGCGAGGAGTTCCACAGGTTGACTGTGCGCTGTGTACTTCCCTTTGTTTGTTTTAAATCTGGCACCTCTTGTGTTATGGAAAGGAGTGAACGGCACTTCCTTATTCACTGTCTCCACGCCAGCCACGATTCTTTAGACCTCCATCATATCCCCCTTAGGCTCCCCTTTTCCAAGCTGAAAAGTCCCCGTCTTTCTCATCTCTCCTACGTGGAAGCTGTTCCACACCCTTAATCGTGTTGTTGCCCTTTTCCGCACCTTTTCCAATTCCAGCATCTCATTTCTGAGCCGGGGTGAGCACATCCGCACAGCACTCAGCATATGACCCTGCCGTGGGGCTGTGCGGAGGCAATAAGAGAGTCTCTGGCTTATTTGCTGTCCCTTTCTTCATGATTCCCAACAGTCTGTTCACTTTCTTGACAAGCGCTGCCCACGGAGGGGCTGTTTTCAGACCTCTCCACACTGGCTCCCAGGTCCCTCGTGTGGGATCGGCTAATGTAGGCCCGTCGTGTCAGACATGCAGCGGGGGTTGCTTTCTTATGCGCAGTGCTTTGCATTTCTCAACACAGATTTCACCTGCCACTTTGTTCTCCAGTCACGCAGGTTGGGGAGGTTCTTTTGTAGCTCTTGGCAGTCTGCTTGGGACTCAAGGATCTTGAGCAGTTTGGGATCATCTGCAAATTTTGCCACCTCACCGCTCACCTTTTCTTCCAGATCATTTATGAATGTTGTCTAGGACTGGTCCCAGCACCGGTCCTGGGGGACCCCACTAGTTACCTCTCTCCAGTCTGAAATTGATCATGTTTACCTACCCTTTGTTTCCCGTCTTTTAACCAGTTACCAACCCACCCCTGACAGTCTCTTGCCATTTCTGCCAGACTGGGCATTGTCTCAATGCCCTTATTACATGTATCCTGCTTCAAAGAGACTTTAACAGCAGACTACAAAGGGAAGCCTCAGAACTGTCATTCAGGCTTAAATTGGACACTTTACGAATGGGCCTTAACAAAGATGCTAATTAGCTTCCCCAGTTATCACCCCTAATATCATTATCTCACAGACACTAACCTCCCCCCTCAACCTCCCTCTGTTCTAAAATCTGATTTGTCAATTTTATATGTGTTCACTTTTTATGATTGTACCCTTTGGTATATAATGGTCATGCCAATTTTCTTCCACTATTTGATCTGAGGAAGTGGGTCTGGCCCACGAAAGCTCATCACCTAATAAACCATCTTGTTAGTCTTTACAGTGCTGCATGGTCCTGACTTTTGTTTCAGCAACCCAGGAAAGGACCTTCCCTCTTATCCCAGGACAACTTATCACAGAATCATAGGACTGGAAGGGACCTCGAGAGGTCATCGAGTCCAGCCCCCTGCCCTCAAGGCAGGACCAAGCTCCGTCTACACCATCCCTGACAGATGTCTATCTAACCTGTTCTTAAATATCTCCAGAGAGGGAGATTCCACCACCTCCCTTGGCAATTTATTCCAATATTTGACCACCCTGACAGTTAGGAATTTTTTCCTAATGTCCAATCTAAACCTCCCCTGCTGCACTTTAAGCCCATTACTCCTTGTCCTGTCCTCAGAAACCAAGAGGAACAAATTTTCTCCTTCCTCCTTGTGACACCCTTTTAGATATTTGAAAACCGCTATCATGTCCCCCCTTAATCTTCTTTTTTCCAAACTAAACAAGCCCAGTTCTTGAAGCCTGGCTTCATAGGTCATGTTCTCTAAACCTTTAATCATTCTTGTTGCTCTTCTCTGTACCCTTTCCAATTTCTCCACATCTTTCTTGAAATGTGGCGCCCAGAACTGGACACAGTACTCCAGCTGAGGCCTAACTAGTGCAGAGTAGAGCGGCAGAATGACTTCACGAGTTTTGCTTACAACACACCTGTTGATACAACCTAGAATCATATTTGCTTTTTTTGCAACAGCATCACACTGTTGACTCATATTCAACTTGTGGTCCACTATGACCCTAGATCCCTTTCCGCCATGCTCCTTCCTAGACAGTCGCTTCCCATCTTGTATGTATGGAACTGATTGTTCCTTCCTAAGTGGAGCACTTTGCATTTCTCTTTATTAAACCTCATCCTGTTTACCTCTGACCATTTCTCTAACTTACTTTGCTTAAGAGCCTTTGGTGAGGGACCTTGTCAAAGGCTTTCTGGAAATCTAGGTACACTAAATCCACGGGATCCCCCTTGTCTACATGCTTGTTGATCCCCTCAAAGAAGTCCAGTAGATTAGTGTGGCACCCCAACGCGCCGTCACATCGCCATTTTAGCCATCGGGGCTTTTTTGTGCAAAACAGTTCTTCCCTGTCTGCACTGGCCCTCTTGCACAAGTATTCTTGCACAAGAGGGCTTTTTCCCGAGCTGGAGCATGGAAGTATTTGCACAAGAAGCACTGATTTTGTACATTACAAAGTCAATGCTCTTGCACAAATTCAAGCGGCCAGTGTAGACAGCTGGCAAGTTTTTGCACCAAAACGGCCGCTTTTGTGCAAAATCTTGCCAGTCTAGAGAACACACCCCAAGTTCATGCATGTGTCTGACAATTTCATTCTTGACTATAGTTTAAACCAATTGGCCCGGTACTAAAGTTCGAGTTATCAGCCTGTAATTGCCTGGATCACTTCTGGAGCCCCTTTAAAAATTCATGTCAAATTAGCACCCTCCAGTCATTAGGTACAGAAGCTAATTTAAAGGACAGGTTACAAACCATAGTTAATAGTTCAGCAATTTCCTGTTTGAGTTCTTTGAACTCTTGGGTGATGCCATCTGGTCCCGGGGACTTGTTACGGTTCAGTTTATTAATTTGTTCCAAAACCTCCTCTAATAACCCCTCAGTCTGGGACAATTCCTCAGATTTCAAGTATCAGAGGGATAGCCGTGTTAGTCTGGATCTGCATTTATTCTTTTACGTAAGGAAAAGAACACGTACAAGAATAACTGGACACAAATCAGATATCAGGAATGGTAATTACAAAACCCTGTAGGGGAACACTTCCATCTTCCTGGACACACACTAGCAGATCTAAAGGTAGCCATCCTGCAGCACAAAAACTTCAAGACCAGACTTCAAAAAGAAACTGCTGAGCTACAGTTCATCTGCAAATTTGACACCATCATTTTAGGATTAAACAAAGACTGTGAATGGCTGGCCAACTACAAAAGCAATTTCTCCTCTTTTGGTGTTCACACTTCCAGATCATCTGCTAGAAGTGGGCCTCACCCTCCTTGACTGAATTAACCTCCTTATCTCTAGCCTCATTCTGGCCTGCATATTTATAGCTGCCTGTGGAAATTTCCACTCCATGCATCTGCCGAAGTGGGTCTTTGCCCACGAAAGCTTATGCTGCAACACTTCTGTTAGTCTCTAAGGTGCCACAGGACTCCTTGTTGCTTTTCCTCAGATTTGTCACCCTAAAAGACTGGCTCCCGTGTGGGAATCTCCCCAATCTCCTCAGCCGTAAAGACGGATACAAAGAATTCATTGAGCTTCTCCGCCATGGCCCGATGGTCTTTGAGTGCCCTTTGGCATCTCGATCGGCCAGGGGTCCCATTGGTTGTTTAGCAGCTTCCTGCTTCTGATGGACTTTAAATGTGGTTGGTTGGTTTCTTTTTTGCTCTGACTTTTTGTCTTTAGCTCACTGTTCTTCCCTTGTTCTGCCTTCCTAATTATATTTTTTACACTCCATTTGCCAGAGTTTATGCTTCTTTCCATTTCCTCAGCAGGGTTTAGCTTCTGACTCGTCATAGAAACCTAGGGTTGGATGAGACCTCAGGGGGTTGGACTCCATGCCTGCCAGCCAAAGCAGGACCGGCCCCACCTCAATCGACCCAGCCAGGGCTGTGTCAAGCTGGGACTCAGCAGGTCTAGGGCTGGAGAGTCCCCTCTCCCCCCACCCAACCCAGCGCTTCCCCGCCCGTCTAGGGGAATCGATTGTCCTAATGTCCGGGAAACTGAGCCCATTGCTCCTCGTTCTGCACCTGCCCGAGAACAGGCTCGCTCTAGGGATGTGAACAGTTAACCGATACCCCCCCATGGCATCACCTGGAAGTGGGGGAGGGGCGTCTGGGTGCTGAGTGTTATTGGTGAGGTTGGGGGCGTCATCGGGGGCAGGGTTTGGGGCCGCCTGGCAGGAGAGTCACCTTGGGGGGGCGTCTCATTTGGGGGCTTTGAAAGTTCTTGGGGGAAGCTTCCCAGGTGGAGCCGTCTGTCCTGCTGGGAAGGCGAGCGGTGGGGACTGGGCCTTGCGCTCAGGGGGTCTCTCTCCGGCTCCCTTGTCTTGCTGGGGGGCTGCTCCTGAGTTCGATGGCTCCCCGGCCTGCCCGGCGCACGTAGGTGGGGTGCGGCTGGAGGGGGCGCCAGGCACAGATCTCGCTGGGGCTCTGCCCCAGCCCTCTCTCCCCACTCGGCCTCTCCCCACCTGGGGGTCGCGGCAGGCCGAGGAGGGGGGGCTCCATGCAGCGCTCCCCCCTCTCCGCCACGCAGCGGCCGCGTGGCTCAGGCGGGCCGTGCGAGGCCGCTCTGCACCGGCAGGGGGAGCCCCGGGCGAGGCCGGCCCGGGCCGGGAGCCCCCTGCCGGGCCCGGGCGGAGAAAGCAGCTCAGGCTGCTCCACGTGCCTAGGGAGCCCGGCGCCCAGCCGCTCCCTGCCCATCCCCGTGGGCTCCAGCCGCCCCCTTGCAGCTGGGCTGGGCAGAGTGGGGTGCCCACGGGCCCCGGAGCCCGCCCCGCGAGGACAGAGGCCCGAGTGAGGGGCGGCTCCGGGCCGCTGGAGCCTGCGCGGCTCTGGCCCGCCCCGCAGCCCGGCGTGGAGGGGCCGCCCCTGTAACCCGAGCCGGGCGGGGGGCGGAGGCGGCCGGGCTCCCGGCTGGGCGGGGGGGAGCCGGGCAGGGGCAGCCGGCGCCTGCAGGAGGCCGAAGGTAACGGGCGCGGGTTGTGCCCGTGGCTGGATCCGCTGCGGGGCAGCGCCAGCTACAGCCTCTCCCGCCCGAGCCCCGCGCTGCCCCCATGGAAGGGGTGCGGGGTGCTCTGGGGTCGGGCCCTGGCTGCGGGTGGGGGGCGCTGCCCTGAGCCCCGCCCCTCTGGGCACTGGCTGCGGGTTGGGGGGCGCTGCCCTGAGCCCCGCCCCTCTGGGCACTGGCTGCGGGTTGGGGGGCGCTGCCCTGAGCCCCGCCCCTCTGGGCACTGGCTGCGGGTTGGGGGGCGCTGCCCTGAGCCCCGCCCCTCTGGGCACTGGCTGCGGGTTGGGGGGCGCTGCCCTGAGCCCCGCCCCCCTGGGCACTGGCTGTGGGTTGGAGGGCGCTGCCCAGCCCCCTAACACAGAGCTGGGGTTGAAGGGCATGCCCATCATTCGCCCTGCCACCAGGCCCGGGGTTACAGTGGGGGGCTGTCGCCCTGCACACTGGCTGCTTGTTCTGTGGGAGGGAAATGTGCGTTACGGGGCTGGGATGAATGGGCCTTTTCTCTTCACAGCTGGGCTGTGGCCGGGGGCTGGAATCCGCTGACGGACAGAGCCCGGGGCAAGGGTGGCAGCGACCTGCCCACGGGCCCCTGCTCGGCAGAGGCTGCGCTGGGTGAGATCGGGGGGCCCCGTGCTGGGGCGCTTGGCCGGGCGGGCACCAGGCAGGGGACGGCAGGAGACAGGGCAGACATGGGCTGTGGCTGTGCCCCGGCGAGCAGGCGCCCTCGGGCCCCCCAGTGACGGGGCCGGGGCTGGGCCTGGCTCCTGCGGATGCTGCAGAGATGCAGGACAGGCTGCGGATCCTGGAGGACCTCAACATGCTGTACATCCGGCAGATCGCGCTGAGCCTGCAGGTAGGGTCCCGGCCCCAGCCAGGCTTCCTGCAGCACCAGCCTGCGCAGGGCGACTCGCCACGGGCCCCTCCTGGGAACCTGGGGCCTGTCGGGGCCCAGGCTCGTGGCGTCAGGGGCCAGCCTGCTTTGCTTTGGGGGGTCTCGGTGCGTGGTTGTGCCCAGGGCGCTTGGCTGCTGGGGCAGTGTGGGGGCAGTGCCCCCCCTGGCTGCAGGCAGCCGGTGCCCAGGCTGGGGCGCTGGAGCGAGCGGCTTGGGGAGGGATTCCGGCGTGGCTCTGGGGGCTAGACGGGCTCGCTCCCCGGGGCGGTGGCCGTGCGCCCTACAATGCGTGTGGGGCGCTGGCTGGGGGACCAGCTGGCCTGGCTCCACGGCGCTGCGCCGGGCAGGGCTGCATGTGGGCGTGGGCAGGGCTGGTGGGAGGGGTCGGGCACGAGGGCACACGCGTGGAGGGCGGGCGCCTCGGGAGGGCCTGGCACAGGAGCTGGGCCACCCTATTTGCCGGTGGGTGGCATGGGCTAGTTGGTGCTGGCAGGAGCGGTGCATGCTGGGAGTTGTAGTCTCAGCCTGGCCCAGCCATCTCCAACCTTTTTAAGCACGAGGTCACTTCTTTGAATTGAAGAGCAATCCAGGATCCACCTCGCACCCGAACCCCTGCCCCACCTCCCTGTGCCCCTGCTCCAGGGCCCCGCCCCTCCTCCCTCCCCTTCCTCAGGCAGGGGAGAGGTTGGGGGCAGGCTCCGCTTAAGGGATTTGTAGTTGCTCTGATCTGAGCCTGGGGCAGGAGGGGGTTCAGGGTACAGGCTCTGTAGGGGAGTTTGGCTCGGGGGGCTCGGCTTGGGCAGGGGGTGGGGTGCAGGAGGGGGTTCAGGGTACAGGCTCTGTAGGGGCATTTGGCTCGGGGGGCTCGGCTTGGACAGGGGGTGGGGTGCAGGAGGGGGTTCAGGGTACAGGCTCTGTAGGGGAGTTTGGCTCGGGGGGCTCGGCTTGGGCAGGGGGTGGGGTGCAGGAGGGGGTTCAGGGTACAGGCTCTGTAGGGGAGTTTGGCTCGGGGGGCTCGGCTAGGACAGGGGGTGGGGTGCAGGAGGGGGTTCAGGGTACAGGCTCTGTAGGGGAGTTTGGCTCGGGGGGCTCGGCTAGGACAGGGGGTGGGGTGCAGGAGGGGGTTCAGGGTACAGGCTCTGTAGGGGCGTTTGGCTGGGGGGGCTCGGCTTGGGCAGGGGGTGGGGTGCAGGAGGGGGTTCAGGGTACAGGCTCTGTAGGGGAGTTTGGCTCGGGGGGCTCGGCTTGGACAGGGGGTGGGGTGCAGGAGGGGGTTCAGGGTACAGGCTCTGTAGGGGAGTTTGGCTCGGGGGGGCTCGGCTTGGGCAGGGGGTGGGGTGCAGGAGGGGGTTCAGGGTACAGGCTCTGTAGGGGAGTTTGGCTCGGGGGGCTCGGCTAGGATGGGGGGTACAGTAGGGGGTTCATGACTGGGGCAGGGGTTCAGGATGCAGGCTCCAGCTGGACACTGCTTACCCCAGGAGGCTCTTGGGTGGGGGTGCAGGGGGGCTGAGGCAGGCTCCCCCCTGCCCTGGCCCTGCTCCACTCTCCAAAGCAGCCAGCAAACCCCCTCCATCCCAGCCCTGTTGTGCCCCCGCGTTCTATGGCGACTGGATACAGGATGGAAGAGGGGCACCCTGACATCAGCCCCCCCCCGCCCTTCCCAGCAAGGGGGAGCAGGCGGGGGCAGCTCCCAGGCACAGGGCAGGAGACGCACAGCAATGGGGGAGGGGCAGCTGAAGTGTCCGGCTCCCTGTCCAAGACCTGCCAGTAGATCCCGGCCTGGTGGGTGAGCCGTGCCCTAGCCCCTGGGAGAGCACAGAGCCACGGGGCACCCAGCTGGGTCCGGGCACCCCGAGCTGGGCAGTGGCTCATTGGCAGGCTGGGGCTGGGAGCCAGGACTCCTGGGGTCTGTCGCTAGCTCTGGGGGGGGGTTTATGAGCTCTGCTGTGACCCACTGTGACGTGGGGCCTGTTGTCCGCCTGGGCCCGGTGCAGGGGGGCCGTAGCAGCCAGTGGCTGGGGCTGGACGCTGCTTTCTCCCGCGCAGGGCGTCCTGGCTGAGGGCTCCCTGAGCGGCTGCACGTTTCCACGTGGCAGGTCGTGGCTGCCTGCGAAGGGGCCTGGGGAGGCAGCGGAGCCCAGTGGCAAGAGCAGCCGTGGGCCGGGTTCCGGGGGTGCCAGTGCGCGCTGGGCCCTGTTCTGCCTGCCGGGGGCACACGGCCCCACGTGCCCAGCCCCGGCGGCGCCGCGGCCACGGGCCTGGTGCTGTTCCCCAGCCCAGGAGCAGCAGGATAGGAAAACTCTCCCTGTGGCCTGGGACCCCTAAGCCTAGACCCTTCCTTGCCCCCATTGGCCCCTGGCCATGCCAGGCTCTTCGCGCCGCGGGCACTGCCCCGCTCTGCAGGGCTCTCGGGCACTGGCAGGTCCTGAGTTCAGTTCCCTGCCCCGCCCGCCCGGTCTCCTCCTCCCCCCCCTCGGCCCCGCCCGCCCGGTCTCCTCCCCCCTTCGGCCCCGCCTGCCCGGTCTCCTCCTCCCCCCCTCGGCCCCGCCCGCCCGGTCTCCTCCTCCCCCCCCTCGGCCCCGCCCGCCCGGTCTCCTCCTCCCCCCCCTCGGCCCCGCCCGCCCTGTCTCCTCCTCCCCCCCCTCGGCCCCGCCCGCCCGGTCTCCTCCTCCCCCCCCTCGGCCCCGCCCGCCCGGTCTCCTCCTCCCCCCCCTCGGCCCCGCCCGCCCGGTCTCCTCCTCCCCCCCCTCGGCCCCGCCCGCCCGGTCTCCTCCTCCCCCCCCTCGGCCCCGCCCGCCCGGTCTCCTCCTCCCCCCCCCTCGGCCCCGCCCGCCCGGTCTCCTCCTCCCCCCCCTCGGCCCCGCCCGCCCGGTCTCCTCCTCCCCCCCTCGGCCCCGCCCGCCCGGTCTCCTCCTCCCCCCCTCGGCCCCGCCCGCCCGGTCTCCTCCTCCCCCCCTCGGCCCCGCCTGCCCGGTCTCCTCCTCCCCCCCTCGGCCCCGCCCGCCCGGTCTCCTCCTCCCCCCCTCGGCCCCGCCCGCCCGGTCTCCTCCTCCCCCCCCTCGGCCCCGCCCGCCCGGTCTCCTCCTCCCCCCCCTCGGCCCCGCCCGCCCGGTCTCCTCCTCCCCCCCCTCGGCCCCGCCCGCCCGGTCTCCTCCTCCCCCCCCTCGGCCCCGCCCGCCCGGTCTCCTCCTCCCCCCCCTCGGCCCCGCCCGCCCGGTCTCCTCCTCCCCCCCTCGGCCCCGCCCGCCCGGTCTCCTCCTCCCCCCCCTCGGCCCCGCCCGCCCGGTCTCCTCCTCCCCCCCCTCGGCCCCCGCCCGCCCGGTCTCCTCCTCCCCCCCTCGGCCCCGCCCGCCCGGTCTCCTCCTCCCCCCCCTCGGCCCCGCCCGCCCGGTCTCCTCCTCCCCCCCTCGGCCCCGCCCGCCCGGTCTCCTCCTCCCCCCCTCGGCCCCGCCCGCCCGGTCTCCTCCTCCCCCCCTCGGCCCCGCCCGCCCGGTCTCCTCCTCCCCCCCTCGGCCCCGCCCGCCCGGTCTCCTCCCCCCTTCGGCCCCGCCTGCCCAGTCTCCTCCTCCCGCCTCTCGGCCCCGCCCGCCCGGTCTCCTCCTCCCCCCCTCGGCCCCGCCCGCCCATTCTCCTCCTCCCCCCCCTCGGCCCCGCCCGCCCGGTCTCCTCCTCCCCCCCTCGGCCCCGCCTGCCCGGTCTCCTCCCCCCTTCGGCCCCGCCTGCCCAGTCTCCTCCTCCCCCCCCTCGGCCCCGCCCGCCCGGTCTCCTCCTCCCCCCCTCGGCCCCGCCCGCCCGGTCTCCTCCCCCCCTCGGCCCCGCCCGCCCTGTCTCCTCCTCCCTTGGCCCTGCCCCCGTCCTGTCTCCTCCCCTCTCGGCCCCGCCTGCTCAGCATGCCCAGGGTGGGGCGCAGCACAGGGAGCCCCTCCATGGCCAGGAGCCGGGGGCTGCGTGTGGCCTCCCCGTGTCCGGCTTCGGGGAGCCCCTGGGGCACGCTTGGCTGGACAGCCCAGGCTAGAGACTTGGCACCTGTGTCCTGCCCCAGCCGGCGGGGCAGTCTGGGTCAGGGTCCAGCTGGGGCAGGGTTTGAACCCGCGACCAGCCAGCCCTGTGCCCCCGCTGAGCTGTCTTGCTGGGGGGTGGGAGCCAGCGCCTGGCCGGCCGTGCAGGATTTACCCAGCAATCCTATTAGCAAATTGCTTGCTAATCGCTCTGGCCACACAGCGACTGGCTCAGCCTGCCCCACCCCACAAGGGCCGAGCCCCCACCCCGCTTCCCACGCGCTCCCCTGGCCGGCCTGTGCCCCCAATGGGGCCTGCCCTGCCAGGGTCCCTTTGGGTGCCCAACCCCCTCCCGTCCCCCGCAGGCTCCTGAGCCGGGGTGGGGGGCAGCGGCCGGGCCCCCCACCGGGGAAAGGCGGCATCTGTCCATCCCCCGCGCCAGTGCAGCTGCCTCCCCCTTGCTATTTATAGCCGCCGGTGATGTCACCGCTTCCTCCGTGCTCTCCGCGGTGTGAATCCTGGAGCCGCCGGCTCAGCCTTGGAGCTGCCAGGAAACGGCTCCTGCCAACCCCCCGCTCAGCTGTCCCCAGCCCTGCCGCAGCTGCGGCGCTGCCCGCGAGGCCATGGGCCGGGGGGCTGGCCCGGGGGGGGCCCGCGGCTGAGGGAGCCGGCGGGCAGCGCCCAGCATGGACAGCGGCAGGAGCGGCAGCGTGAGTGCCCGGGGCCGGGGCCCACAGAGATGCTGGCAGGAGGGAGCCGGGCTGGTGGCCTTTGGGGGGGCGAGACCCCGAGGGGCAGGCTGGGCTGGGGGGCGTGGCCCGGGAGATCTGGGGCACGGGCACCAATGCCCCTCCGGGCTCCATGGGGCGGGGCTGGGGGAGCGTCTGGCCAGCCCTTCCCCCCAGCATGAGGGCGGGGGCAGCTCTGCCCTGGCTGGGGGCGCTGGCTGGCGAGCGGGGCAGGGAGGGGTGCCTGGGCGCTGCATGTCGTGGGCAGTGTCCGGCCCGGCCCCGGGAGCTGCGGAGGGCAGCGCTGCCCTGGGAGGCGGTCGCCGTGTCCTGTGCTGGAGGGACCAGACCGGCCAGGGGAGGCTCGTCTCAGTGCAGCCCCCACAAGGCTCCCGGGAGGGCTGATTTCCTTCGACAACGATGGGGAGACTTGAAATGTAGGCGCTTGAACTCCCCCGAAATCCCCCCAGAGTTGTTGGCATCCCCGTGCCCCCACCCTAGCCAGCACCGTGTCCCAAAGGGGGGCTGGTGTGACCTGCAGGGCAGGAGCTGACAGGGCTGGGACGGGATGGTCACACTAGGCTCCAGAGTAAACACGTGGAGGGGGTGAGCTCGCCCTGCCTGCAGCCTCCGGACCTCGCTGCTGGCCTGTCTGGGCTGCTCTCTCCTAAGAACAGCTCGGCCCTGGGAGCCTTTGTGCTGCCGCCCTGCGCGGGCCGCAGAGAGCGCGGGGGGAGTGGCCGTAGGGAGGGGGGGCTCTGGGGATTCTGCTCCTCACTCCAAGGGGCTGCTGTCCCCTGGCGCTGTGGGGCGGGGTTGTCTCCGGAGCGCTCGGTGCCATGGGGCTGGGCAGCGTCTAGACCCCTCCAGCCCCTTGCGACGTGAAGCGGGGGGGCTCTGGACCCAGGTTGCCCAGGGCCTGCTGAGAGGGGCACGGACGCCGGCTTGGCAAACCGCTAGTCCCCTCGAGGCAGCGCGAGCTTTGTAAAGAGGGAAATTCGTCCGCCCCGTCCTGCTGGCAGGGGGCAGGGGCGTGGCACTAGAGCTTGGCATTGGGGTGCCCAGGACCTTGTGAACAAGGGGCAAGTCGGGAGGGGGGGACTGGTCTACGTAAGAGCAGCCAGACGGGGTCAGACCAAAGGTCCGTCCAGCCCAGCGTCCTGTCGGCCGACAGTGGCCAGTGCCCCAGAGGGAGTGAACAGGACAGGGACTCATCCAGTGAGCCCTCCCCTATTGCCCACTCCCTGCCTCTGACAGAGAGAGGCCAGGGACCCAGCCCTGCCAATACCATCGATGGACCTGTCCTTGAATCTGTCTAGCTCTTTTGAACCCTGTTAGTCCTGGTCTTCACCACGTCCTGTGGCGAGGAGTTCCACAGGTTGACTGTGCGCTGCATGGAGAAAAGCTTCCTTTGGTTTGTTTTAAACCTGCTGCCTATTAATGTCGTTTGGTGGCCCCTAGTTCTTATATTGTGGGAATATGTAAATCACTTTTCCTTATTTGCTTTTTCCACGCCAGTCGTGATTTTATAGACCTCTGTTCTATCCCCCGTGTCTCCTCTTTTCTAAGCTGAGAAGTCCCCGTCTTTTTAGCCTTTCCTCATATGGGACCCGTTCCAAACCCCTCAGCATTGTAGTTGCCCTTTTCTGAACCTTTTCCAAGGCCAAAATATCTTTTTTGAGGTGAGGAGACCACATCTGTACGCAGGATTCCAGATGTGGGTGTGCCATGGATTTATGGAGGCAAGAAGAGATTCTCCATCCCTCTTTAATGACTCCCAACGTGCAGTTTGCCCAGGAGCGGATGCTCTCAGAGATCTCTCCACAGTGACTCCCAGCTCTCGAGCTTACAGCTAAATTAGTGCCCGTCCCTTTGCACGCGTGGCTGGGATTATGTTTTCCGCTGTGCACTAGGATGCGTTTATGAACTCGTCTGTCCCACGCACCTTCCCGTGGGTCCCGTCTAGTCGTCTGTCTGGCACAGGGCAAGATCTGACCTGCCCGTGCCGCTCCCAGGCCCCATCTATGGCCATAGGGCTGCAAGAGGCAGGTGGCTCCCCCACTGCTGCAGGCTGGGCAGGGCACGTGCAGCCCAATGGACCCCCTAGCCCAGTGCACCCCAGTGATGGGACCCGTAGTCCCATATGACCCCCCCAGCCTGGGGTGCCCTGCTGCTCGGGGGAGGGGGTCCCTGCTGCACGGCCCCCTGCCCTAGCTCCGCTGCAGTTCCCAGCTGCCGCCCATCGGGTGTGGGCCGGGGGGGCAGGTTGGTGCCCTGCCTCGGCGTGGGCCTCGGGTCGGTCTGTCAGGGACAGGCTCAGGGGTCACGCGGTGCCACGCGGTAGGGACCCGCCTGGGGGCCAGGGCTGAGCACGGCCCCTCGGGCCGGCCGGGGGAATTCGACTGGGTCCAACGGTGGGACGCTGGAGCCAGACGCCCGCGGCCTGGATGCTGCTGTGAGCCTGGCGGACGCCCTGGGCACTGGGGCAGGGGGCAGAGCGGGGGGCTGAGCCCCTGGAAGCCAAGGCTGGGGTGCTGCGGCCCCCCCTTTCCTGCACCGTTGCTGCTCAGCCCAGGCCTGGGCCCGACCCAGCGAGCCACGAGACCCCTCTCACCCCTTGGGCCGCTCCTCTGTCCTGGGGCTTCGCCGGCTAACCCGGCTCCCTTAGACACCCGGCTGCTGGTGCCCGGCCCTCGTGCCGGCTCCCCCCTCGGGCGCCAGCTTCAGGGCTGCCCCTTTCCCAGACCGACTCCATCCCTATGGCCGCCCTCCCTGGCATCTCCCCAGCCCGGCCCGGCCCCCGCCACGGGGAGATCTGCTGCCACGTGACAGACGCCCCGTAGGCGGATTCCTCCCTGACCCCTGTGCCCGGGAGCCTGGGCGTGGAATCCCCCTTCCCTCTGGCTTTGCACCCGCCCCGTGTCCAGGGAGCCCAGGCTGGCTCCCCATGTGCTTCCCCGAGTTCCTGCTGTGTGCCTGGGTGGGGTGGCCTGGGCCTGCTCAGCTCCGAGAGGGGCGGGGGGCCCTGTACAGGCTGCCTCCGGGGGGCGAGGCCTGTGCCCGAGTCTCCCAGGGCGCCCCTCATGCCAGCCATGCCCGTCGCTGTCCCTGCCAGGCGGCACCCCGGTGCTGTGCTGAGTCCCTCCCTGAGTTCTCACCCCATTGGCCCCACTGACCCCACAGCTCAGTTAGCCCCGCCTCACAGCTCCACTAGCCCTGCCCCACAGCTCCCCTAGCCCTGCCCCACTGACCCCACAGCTCCCCTAGCCCTGCCCCACAGCTCTGCTAGCCCTGCCCCACTGACCCCACAGCTCCCCTAGTCCTGCCCCACAGCTCTGCTAGCCCTGCCCCACTGACCCCACAGCTCCGTGAGCCCCGCCTCACAGCTCTGCTAGCCCTGCCCCACTGACCCCACAGCTCCCCTAGCCCTGCCTCACAGCTCTGCTAGCCCTGCCCCACTGACCCCACAGCTCCCCTAGCCCTGCCCCACAGCTCTGCTAGCCCTGCCCCACTGACCCCACAGCTCCGTGAGCCCTGCCTCACAGCTCTGCTAGCCCTGCCCCACTGACCCCACAGCTCCCTAGCCCTGCCTCACAGCTCTGCTAGCCCTGCCCTACTGATCCCACAGCTCCGTGAGCCCCGCCCCACAGCTAAGCTAGCCCTGCCCCACTGACCCCACAGCTCCGTGAGCCCCGCCCCACAGCTAAGCTAGCCCTGCCCCACTGACCCCACAGCTCTGTGACCCCCGTCCCACAGCTCTGCTAGCCCTCCCCCACTAACTCCACAGCTCTGCTTGCCCTGCCCCACAGCCCCGCTAGCCTCACCCCACAGCCCCACTGACCCCACAGCTCTATGAGCCCCGCCTCACAGCTCCCCTAGCCTTGCCCCACTGACCCCACAGCTCCGCTAGCCCTGCCCTCATTGAGTCCATACCTCCCACTGGCTCTGCCCCCATCCCCCCTCAGCTCACTGCCCAGCCCCCCCTGACCCCTGCCATCTCCCCAGGACACGGAGCTGCAGAAGAAGATCGACCATGAGGTGCGGATGCGGGAAGGCGCCTGCAAGCTGCTGGCTGCCTGCACACAGCGGGAGCAGGCGCTCGAGGCCACCAAGAGCCTCCTGGTCTGCAACAGCCGCATCATGGCCTGCCTGGCGGAGCTGCAGCGCAGGAAGGAGCTGCAGGTGGCGCAGCGGACGGCCCGGCGGTGAGGGCCTGCCCGGGCGGGGCGGGCGGGCGGGCGGGCGTGTGGCGGGGCGGGGCTCACCGCTGTGTGCTTCCCTGCAGCCCCTCGGACGCCGGCCCCCTGGAGGATCGCCTGCCCTGCCGGGGCAAGGTCTGCGTGTCAGGTAAGCGGGCCCCACGGCGGGGGCAGCAGGCTGCAAGGGGGGCAGGGCTGCCCCGGGCTCACCGCCGTCTCCTCCCCCAGATCTCCGGATCCCCTTGATGTGGAAGGACACGGAGTATTTCAAAAACAAGGGAGGTGAGTGTGGGGCGGGGGCGGTGGTTGGCCAGGCAGGGGCCCGTGTGACGCCCGTGTCTCTGCCGCCCAGACCTGCACCGCTGCGCCGTGTTCTGCCTGCTGCAGCTCGGCGTGGAGACCTACGACACCGAGACGGTGCTGGTGGACCGGACCCTCACCGACATCTGCTTCGAAAACGGAGCCCTCTTGTGAGTGACCGGCCGGCGCCCCGCCCCCACGGCGCCCCCTGCTGGCAGAGGCTGGCCTGGAGTAGCTGGGAGCTCCGCCCACAGCCAGTGTCCTGCCCCGCCCCCACGGCGCCCCCTGCTGGCAGAGGCTGGGCTGGAGTAGCTGGGAGCTCCGCCCACAGCCAGTGTCCTGCCCCGCCCCCACGGCGCCCCCTGCTGGCAGAGGCTGGGCTGGAGTAGCTGGGAGCTCCGCCCACAGCCAGTGTCCTGCCCCGCCCCCACGGCGCCCCCTGCTGGCAGAGGCAGGGCTGGAGTAGCTGGGAGCTCCGCCCACAGCCAGTGTCCTGCCCCGCCCCCACGGCGCCCCCTGCTGGCAGAGGCTGGGCTGGAGTAGCTGGGAGCTCCGCCCACAGCCAGTGTCCTGCCCCGCCCCCACGGCGCCCCCTGCTGGCAGAGGCTGGGCTGGAGTAGCTGGGAGCTCCGCCCACAGCCAGTGTCCTGCCCCACCCCCACAGCGCCCCCTGCTGGCAGAGGCTGGGCTGGAGTAGCTGGGAGCTCCGCCCACAGCCAGTGTCCTGCAACGCCCCCACGGCGCCCCCTGCTGGCAGAGGCTGGGCTGGAGTAGCTGGGAGCTCCGCCCACAGCCAGTGTCCTGCCCCGCCCCCACGGCGCCCCCTGCTGGCAGAGGCAGGGCTGGAGTAGCTGGGAGCTCCGCCCACAGCCAGTGTCCTGCCCCGCCCCCACGGCGCCCCCTGCTGGCAGAGGCTGGGCTGGAGTAGCTGGGAGCTCCGCCCACAGCCAGTGTCCTGCCCCGCCCCCACAGCGCCCCCTGCTGGCAGAGGCTGGGCTGGAGTAGCTGGGAGCTCCGCCCACAGCCAGTGTCCTGCCCCGCCCCCACAGCGCCCCCTGCTGGCAGAGGCTGGCCTGGAGTAGCTGGGAGCTCCGCCCACAGCCAGTGTCCTGCCCCGCCCCCACAGCGCCCCCTGCTGGCAGAGGCTGGCCTGGAGTAGCTGGGAGCTCCGCCCACAGCTAGTGTCCTGCCCCGCCCCCACAGCGCCCCCTGCTGGCAGAGGCTGGGCTGGAGTAGCTGGGAGCTCCGCCCACAGCCAGTGTCCTGCCCCGCCCCCACAGCGCCCCCTGCTGGCAGAGGCTGGCCTGGAGTAGCTGGGAGCTCCGCCCACAGCCAGTGTCCTGCCCCGCCCCCACAGCGCCCCCTGCTGGCAGAGGCTGGCCTGGAGTAGCTGGGAGCTCCGCCCACAGCCAGTGTCCTGCCCCGCCCCCACAGCGCCCCCTGCTGGCAGAGGCTGGGCGGGACTAGCCCAAGCTCCCCCGACCCCCCAGGCTGGGCAGTGAGGACTCTCTCCCCCCAGCACGGAGGCAGGCCCAGACTTCCAGTTGAAGGTGGAGCTGTACAGCGCGGGGCTGGAGGAGGACTCGGTGCTCGGCAGCACCCCCAAGAAGCTGGCCAGCAAACTCAGCAGCTCGCTGGGACGCTCCTCCGGGAAGCGGCTGCGTGCGGCGTTCGACGGGGCCCCAGGGAGCCCCGTGAGTAATGGGGGGAGCACCCCCCTCCTGCTGCCGGCCCCCAGCGTGGCGTGAGTACCTGTCCCCCTACACTGCCATGCCCCTGGGGCCTGCGGGACCCTGACCCTCTCTCCCCTTCCAGGGGCCCCAAGTACCACCTGCTGGCCCACACCGTGCTCTCCCTGGCCGAGGTGCAGGACGGCTTCCGCACCCACGACTTGGCCATCACCAGCAACGGTAAGAGCGTGGGGGGGCTGGGGCCGGTGACACCTGCGGCGAGGTCTGCAAGCTGCTTGGCCCCTGCCCTGTCAGCGCGGTGGGGAGTCCCCGGGCCCTGCCGCCACCCACACCTGAAACGGTTAAGGGACTAACGCGGGGTCCCCCGCCCCCCGGAACAGCTCCTGCCCGTGGGAGCAGCAGATGGGGAGCTACTCAAGCCTCCCCTCCCCCGTCACCGGTTAACCGGATCTGGTAAGCATTGCCCGTTTAGGGTAACCGGGCAGCCAGTTAGCCTTGCGCATCCCTAGTTACCGCGGACATCGGTCCTTGTGCACGTCGGAGGCTCTTGCACCGCAGTCCCCATCCCCAGCTAGGTGTTGGTGCAGTGCCCAGGGAAACTGAGGCACGCCCAGAGGGTGACACTAGGGCAGTGGAGCCGACAGGCAGCACAACGGGAATGTGGCAGGGCAGCCCGGTGACGCCTCCTTTCGCCCCCAGAGGAAAGCTCCTTCTGGCTGCCCCTCTACGGCAGCATGTGTTGCCGCCTGGCTGCCCAGCCGCACTGCATGGCCCAGGAGATGATGTCTGGCTTCTTGACATTGCAGGCAAGTTCTGCGCCCAGTGCAGAGAGCCTGTGCCGGGGGCTGGGACACGGGCCTCTCTCCCCTGGGGCGCTGGCGCCGATCCGGCCCCGGGTGGGGGGCTGGGACACGGGCCTCTCTCCCCTGGGGCGCTGGCGCCGATCCGGCCCCGGGTGGGGGGCTGGGACACGGGCCTCTCTCCCCTGGGGCGCTGGCGCCGATCCGGCCCCGGGTGGGGGGCTGGGACACGGGCCTCTCTCCCCTGGGGCGCTGGCGCCGATCCGGCCCCGGGTGGGGGGCTGGGACACGGGCCTCTCTCCCCTGGGGCGCTGGCGCCGATCCGCCCCGGGTGGGGGGCTGGGACACGGGCCTCTCTCCCCTGGGGCGCTGGCGCCGATCCGGCCCCGGGTGGGGGGATGGGACACGGGCCTCTCTCCCCTGGGGCGCTGGCGCCGATCCGGCCCCGGGTGGGGGGCTGGGACACGGGCCTCTCTCCCCTGGGGCGCTGGCGCCGATCTGGCTCCGTGCAGGGCTGGCTGGGGGTGCGGGAACTGGGACTCTGTCAGGTCGGGTCCCTCTAAATTTCCTGGTTCAAGCGGCTGTTCCCCAGAGCCCTGGGGGTGTCTCCATCGCTTGGCTCTTGAGGCCCCGCCTGGCCGTCTGTCTCTGCCGCCTGGCGTCCCTGGCTGGGCGCGCGGCCTGGGCCAGGCGGGCTCATGCCTGGAAGCTGGCATTTCGGAGCCGACCCGCGGTCGGTCCTGGCTGGCAGCCGTGGCTCCGGGCCCTGGGTGACCGAGCTGGCCAGGGCTCAGTGCACTCTGGTGCCCAGGGCTGCGTGTCCCAGAAGCTGCCGCGCTGCCCATTTAGAGCCATGGCAGAGGCCCTGGTGCCGGGAGCCAGCCCTGCCCTCCCTGGGCCCAGTAGGAGCGTGGCCAGGAGCCTGGGGGCTGGGGAGGGCAGAGGAGAGAGCCCCATAGCCCCTGCTGTGACCCGGCCCGGCCTGTCTCCACAGCAGGGGAGTGAGCAGGGCTGGGCACGGCTGTTCTGCCTGCTGCGCGGCCCCAACCTCCTCTGCTACCGACGGCCGCAGGACGCCGAGGGCCCCGAGGAGCCGGCGCTCACCATCGCCATCAGCAAGGTGAGGGCCTCTGCCCCCCATCCCGCCCCACGCCCGGGGACCCCGCCCTGCCCTGCCGCAGGGGCCTGTGGGGGGGGGGCACCATGGAGCTTGGTGCTGGGCTAGGCGGTCTGGTGTGGGGCTTGCTGCTGGGCTCTGGGGAGCGACTGGGGGGCCTGGTGTGGGACCATGGGAGTGCAGTGGGGCTTGATGCTGGGCTCGGGGCCGTGGGGGGCGCTGTGGGGTTCGGTGCTGGGCTCTGGGGAGGGACCGGGGGGGCACCATGGGGCTCGGGGCCGGGCTCTAGGGAGGGACCGGGGGGGCGCCGTGGGGCTCGGGGCCAGGCTCTGGGGAGGGACCGGGGGGGCGTTGTGGGGCTCGGGGCCGTAGGGGGTGCCGTGGGGCTCGGGGCCGGGCTCTGGGGAGGGACCGGGGGGCGTCGTGGGGCTCAGGGCCGGGCTCTGGGGAGGGACCGGGGGGCGTCGTGGGGCTCGGGGCCGGGCTCTGGGGAGGGACCGGGGGGCGTCGTGGGGCTCGGGGCCGGGCTCTGGGGAGGGACCGGGGGGCGCCGTGGGGCTCGGGGCCGGGCTCTGGGGAGGGACCGGGGGGCGTCGTGGGGCTCGGGGCCGGGCTCTGGGGAGGGACCGGGGGGTGTCGTGGGGCTCGGGATCGGGCTCTGGGGAGGGACTGGGGGGGCGCCGTGGGGCTCGGGATCGGGCTCTGGGGAGGGACCGGGGGGCGTCGTGGGGCTCGGGGCCGGGCTCTGGGGAGGGACCGGGGGGTGTCGTGGGGCTCGGGATCGGGCTCTGGGGAGGGACTGGGGGGGCGCCGTGGGGCTCGGGATCGGGCTCTGGAGAGGGACCGGGGGGGCGCCGTGGGGCTCGGGGCCGGGCTCTGGGGAGGGACCGGGGGGCGTCGTGGGGCTCGGGGCCGGGCTCTGGGGAGGGACCGGGGGGCGCCGTGGGGCTCGGGATCGGGCTCTGGGGAGGGACTGGGGGGGCGCCGTGGGGCTCGGGATCGGGCTCTGGAGAGGGACCGGGGGGGGCGCCGTGGGGCTCGGGGCCGGGCTCTGGGGAGGGACCGGGGGGGCGCCGTGGGGCTCGGGACCGGGCTCTGGGGAGGGACCGGGGGGCGCCGTGGGGCTCGGGGCCGGGCTCTGGGGAGGGACCGGGGGGCGCCGTGGGGCTCGGGGCCGGGCTCTGGGGAGGGACCGGGGGGCTCCGTGGGGCTCGGGGCCGGGCTCTGGGAAGGGACCGGGGGGGCGCCGTGGGGCTCGGGGCCGGGCTCTGGGGAGGGACCGGGGGGCGCCGTGGGGCTCGGGGCCGGGCTCTGGGGAGGGACCGGGGGGCGCCGTGGGGCTCGGGGCCGGGCTCTGGGGAGGGACCGGGGGGCTCCGTGGGGCTCGGGGCCGGGCTCTGGGGAGGGACCGGGGGGCTCCGTGGGGCTCGGGGCCGGGCTCTGGGGAGGGACCGGGGGGCGCCGTGGAGCTCGGGGCCGGGCTCTGGGGAGGGACCGGGGGGGGCGCCGTGGGGCTCGGGGCCGGGCTCTGGAGAGGGACCGGGGGGCGCCGTGGGGCTCGGGGCCGTGGGGGGCGCCGTGGGGCTCGGGGCCGGGCTCTGGGGAGGGACCGGGGGGCGCCGTGGGGCTCGGGGCCGTGGGGGGCGCCGTGGGGCTCGGGGCCGGGCTCTGGAGAGGGACCGGGGGGCGCCGTGGGGCTCGGAGCCGGGCTCTGGGGAGGGACCGGGGGGCGCCGTGGGGCTCGGGGCCGGGCTCTGGGGAGGGACCGGGGGGCGCCGTGGGGCTCGGGCTCTGGGGAGGGACCGGGGGGGCGCCGTGGGGCTCGGGGCCGGGCTCTGGGGAGGGACCGGGGGGCGCCGTGGGGCTCGGGGCCGGGCTCTGGGGAGGGACCGGGGGATGCCGTGGGGCTCGGGGCCGGGCTCTGGAGAGGGACCGGGGGGCGCCGTGGGGCTCGGGGCCGGGCTCTGGAGAGGGACCGGGGGGCGCCGTGGGGCCTGAGCCGAAGGTCTCTGCAGGAGACGCGGATCCGGGCCACGGAGAAGGACCCCCGGAGGAAGGTGCAGAGCATGGCGGTGACGAACCGCTATGGGGCGGAGGAGGTGACGCACACGCTGCTGGCGGAGAGCCGGGCCGACCTGCAGCGCTGGATGGAGGCCTTCTGGCAGCACTTCTATGACCTGAGTGAGCCTGGGGGTCTCTGTGGGGTCGTTCTGCGCCCCATGGCAGAAGGACGTGGGCGCACTGGGGAGGGCCCAGCGGAGGGCAGTGAAGATGCTGAGGGGCTGGAGCACACGACCTACGAGGGGGCTGAGGGGCTGGGGCTTGTTCCGTCTGCAGAAGGGAAGAGCGAGGGGGGATTGGGGAGCAGCCGGCAGCTCCCTGCAGGGGGGTCCCCAAGAGGCTGGCGAGAGGCTGTTCTCGGGGGGGGGCAGAACGAGGAGCCATGGGCTCAGGTTGCGGGGGGGAGGTCTAGGCTGGACATTAGGAAAACCGATTTCCCTAGGCGGGGGGAAGCGCTGGGCTGGGTTCCCTGGGGAGGGGGAGTCTCCACCCCTGGCTGGGCTGTTAGCTGGGGCTGGTCCTGCCTCCGACGGGGAGGTGGATTCTATGACAGAGCTGGGGGTCGGGCAGCCGTTGGAGTGGGGCCTGACCCCAGGAGCCAGCAGGAGCAGGGCCAGGCTGGCAGTGGGATCGGGCCGGGGTGACAGGTGCCAAGGGAGCCGTGGGCTGCGGGGACCCCAGACGTGGGAGCTCCACCTCTGATCCTCAGCCCAAGGGCACGGCCCCAGGGTGTCCGGGGGGGGGCCCTGGCGTCAGAGCCCCCAGCTGCCACGGGGCAGGGTGCTCCCGTCCTTCCTGCCGGGCGGCCGCCCAGTGACCCGGCCCCTCTCGCAGGCCAGTGGAGGCAGTGCTGTGAGGAGCTCATGAGGCTGGAGGTGCCTTCGCCGCGCAAGCCCCCGGCCCTGCTGGCCAAGCAGGGCTCCCTCTACCACGAGACGGGTAAGGCGGGCTGGGAAGGGTCCCGGGCGTGGGGCAAGGGGACCAGCGCTGGGGGCAGGGCGTCTCAGCCGGGGCTGGCACGTGTTCTGTGCTCTGTCTTGCTGCCTGTCTGCAGGGCCCTTGCCCGCTCTCTAACTCAGCCGCCACGGGGGCGCCCCCCTGCTCCCTCACTGCCTGACTCTGCCCCCGTGCGCGTGTCTGTAACCGCTCCCCTTTCTCTCCCCTCCTGGCACTGCCTCCCCGCCCCCCTTCTGTCTGCTCTGCCCTGCTGCCCCGGGACAGCCCTGCCTGGCCCTGTGGTGCCGCCCGCGGCCTGCGAGGGGCTCCTGCTGCAGGATAACGCGGTCTCCGCCGAGATTCGGGCGCTCCTCTCCTCCTATTACAGCGACAGGTGACGTGGGGGCATGTGCAGACCCTGGCAGGCTGGGCCTCCAGAAACACGGGACCAAGCCCCATGCCTGTTGCCCCCAGGAGCCCTCGGCGCAGTGACCAGCCAAAGCCAACTCTAGGGGGCAGGGCGCTTGGCTGTGGGGGGCTCCTGGCTACTCCAGCCCGGCCTCTCCCAGCAGGGGGCGCTGTGGGGGAGGGGCATTGGCTCAGCAGGAAGCTCTGGGCTGCCCCAGCCCCTCCCGGCAGGGGGCAGTAGGGGGAGGGGCTGGCAGGGCAGGGAGCTCTGGGCTGCCCCAGCCCCTCCCGGCAGGGGGCAGTAGGGGGGAGGGGGCTGGCGGGGCAGGGAGCTCTGGGCTGCCCCAGCCCCTCCCGGCAGGGGGCAGTAGGGGGGAGGGGGCTGGCGGGGCAGGGAGCTCTGGGCTGCCCCAGCCCCTCCCGGCAGGCGGCAGTAGGGGGGGAGGGGGCTGGCGGGGCAGGGAGCTCTGGGCTGCCCCAGCCCCTCCCGGCAGGGGGCAGTAGGGGGGAGGGAGCTGGCGGGGCAGGGAGCTCTGGGCTGCCCCAGCCCCTCCCGGCAGGGGGCAGTAGGGGGGAGGGGGCTGGCGGGGCAGGGAGCTCTGGGCTGCCCCAGCCCCTCCCGGCAGGGGGCAGTAGGGGGGAGGGGGCTGGCGGGGCAGGGAGCTCTGGGCTGGCCCAGCCCCTCCCGGCAGGGGGCAGTAGGGGGAGGGGGCTGGCGGGGCAGGGGGTGCTGTGGGGCGGGGCAGGTGGGAGCGGGGGGCTCTGGCAGACATCCTGACCCCCCCCTTGGCCTGTAGCTATTGAGCCAATGGACGACATCGGGGCTGTGACGGACATCCTGGCGCGGAGGGTGACGGCGCTGGAGCTGCGGCCGGGCCTGGACGGCCCCTCCTGGGTGTCTCTCTTCGAGGGGCCGTTGCTCAGCGTGTCCACCTCGACCAGCGCCAGCTCCTGCCCCCCCCGCCCCCGCACGCTCTCCCTGGACGCCAGGCTCAGCCTGCTGAAGGGGCGCACGGGGAAGGGCCAGGCCGCCGCCCTGCACCCGCCCGCCGGCCCCCCACGCTCCAGCTCCTCCAGCAGCGGCAGCCCCACTCCGCCGGAGTCCGAGCGCCAGGGCCGCCCCCCGGGCCGCAAGCTGGGGGGCAGCCTGCAGTCCCAGGTGTGAGCAGCAGGGGGCGCCCCGAGCTGGCGCCTGCCCCCTGAGGACTGGACATGGGGGGCAGAGGCTCCCGGCAGGGGCCCCGTGGACGCTGGGCTCAGGGTGAGTTCTCGGAGCACATGCGACCTGCCTGGCCCGGGCACCCCGCTCATGCAGAGCCCTGGCCCCAATGGCCACTGGCGGGGGGGCCGCCCCCACCCCGGGGCCGCCTGGCTGCAGAGCAGAGGCTGACCCCAGCGGGGGGGGGGGGCAACGCGGGCCCCAGGCCTCCCTTATTCCAGCTCTAACGGCTGCTCCACGCTCCCCCCACCCGCCCTCGGCTTCCCCGCAGCGGGGCCAGGCCCCTCCCCACCGGGGCTGTGGGGGGGAGGCGGCCTCATGAATATGCATTAAAATGAATTTAACGTTTCCAGTCTCCTCCGTGGATGGGGGGAGTGGGCAGGGCTGGGCCTGCGGGGGGGGGGGGGGGGTTGGTCAGTGGTTTCCCCACAGCCTGTGCCCCGGGGGAGGGACACGGCTCAGCCCCCCGCCCCGTTCAGCACCTGCAGCCACCAGCCAGAGCTCCAGGCTGACCCTCCCTGCCCCAGGGCATGCAGCCAGGCCCAGTCCAGCCCCCCTGCCCATGCCCAAGGGGGGGCGGGTTTCCAGGCCCAGACCAGCCCCCTGGCTTGGCCGATGTGGAGAGGGGTGGGGGGAGCCAGGCCTGGGGGGGGGGGGGGGTGTGGCTGAGCCGTGTCCCCAGCAGGAGTTGCTGGGCCCTGCCAGGATGATGGCTGCTCCTCCCCCAGGCCTTGCTGTGGGGCAGGGTTGGGGGCCCAGGCGCCTGGGCAGGGCGCAGCAGAGCAGCCAGACCCACGGCCATTTCCCACAGCTCCTTTATTGGCCCACAGGCCAGGCCTGGGTGGGGCGGGGAGGGGGCTCACCCAGCGAGCAGAGTGTAGGGGGGAGGGCTGGGTCCGAGGGCAGCCCTGGGGGGTGCAGACGCTGAGCCCACACTTGCCCTGTGGGGTGAGCGGCACCGGCTGGGGGGCAGCCCCTGCTGTCTACGCAGTGTTGGGGGAGGGGCCCTCGGCAGCCTCCCGGGTCTCCAGCGCTGCCTCCGGAGCGAACCGGCCTGGGCCCCCTGCAGAAACACGGCAGGTCGGCTTCCAGGGGCCACAGCTGGGGCACAGGGCCCCACGGACTCCCCCAGTGGGGCTGCGCGCTGGGCTGCCCCTCCCCCACAGACCCCCTCAGTGTGGGGCTGTGCGCCGGACCCCCCTCCCCCACGGACTCCCCCAGTGGGGCTACGCGCTGGGCTGCCCCTCCCCCACAGTCCCCTCCCTGTGGGGCTGTGCGCCCGACCCCCCTCCCCCACAGACCCCCTCCCTGTGGGGCTGTGTGCCGGACCCCCCTCCCCCACGGACTCCCCGAGTGGGGCTACGCACTGGGCTGCCCCTCCCCCACAGACCCCCTCCCTGTGGGGCTGTGCGCCGGACCCCCCTCCCCCACGGACTCCCCGAGTGGGGCTACGCGCTGGGCTGCCCCTCCCCCACAGACCCCCTCAGTGTGGGGCTGTGAGCCAGGCCCCCTTTTCCCCCACGGACCCCCTTGTGGGGCTGCAAGGTGGGGCCCCCTCCCCCACGGCCCTCCCCCCCGTGGAGTTACATGCTGGGCCACCCCTCCCCCACAGACCCTCCCTCCCTCACGGACCCCCCCACGGGGCTATGCGCCAGGCCCCCCTCCCCCCAGACCTCCTTCCCTGGGGCTATGTGCCAGGCCCCCCCTCCCCCACAGTCCCCCTCTCTGAGAGGCTGGGAGCCAGGCCCCCCCCACTCCCGGGGGATCCGGATGTGCAGGGTGGCAGAGCGGGGGAAGGGCTTCCGGCGCTGCAGTACCTGCGGCAGGATCCCACGTTGCTTGCAGCTGGGGCTTGGTGCAGCTTTTCGGGGTGCCCTGCAGGACGAGAGGGGCACTGTGCAGTGGGCAGGGCAGAGCACGCCCATGGGCAAGATGCCAGCCCCCCCCACCGGAGCAGAGGTGCCCGCTGGAGGGGAAAGGCCCCATGACCCAGCCCTGAACGCGCCTCTCCCGGCATCAAAGCTACTTGGTGCCCGAAATGCCTCCCCCGCTGTGTCACAAGCCAGGGGGCGCGTCTCAGGAGCCCCTTCGGCGGGACTTACGGGCCAGCTCGCCACAGCGTGTTCCCGCTAAGGCGCCGACTGCGCATCGCCTGGTGCTTAGGCTGGGTCTAGACTGGCAAGGTTTTCCGACACTGGCCGCTTGAATTTCCGCGAGAACACAGACGATCTCATGTACGAAATCGGTGCTTCTTGCGGAAATGCGATGCTGCTCCCGATCGGGCAAAAGCCCTTTTGCGCACACGGGCCAGAGGAGACAGCTCAGATTTGTTTTGCACAAAAAAGCCCCGATGGCAAAAATGGCGATTGGGGCTTTCTTGTGCAAAACCACGTCTAGATTGGCACGGACGCTTTTCTGCAAAAAGTGGTTTTGTGGAAAAGCGTCCGTGCCAATCTAGACGCTCTTTTCCACAAATGCTTTTAATGGAAACACTTTTCCGTTAAAAGCATTTCCGGAAAATCATGCCAGTGTAGACATAGCCTTAGAGTCAGTGCTTGGCTCCGTTACCTTCTCTCCCGGGCTGTGGCCGGCCTCCTGCGCTGCCGTGCCGTTGTGTGCCGACGCCGGGCTGAGCTCCGGGGCGAGGGGGGGCCCGCGGCCGGCCTCCTGCGCTGCCGTGCCGTTGTGTGCCGATGCCAGGCTGAGCTCCGGGGCGAGGGGGGGCCCGCGGCCGGCCTCCTGCGCTGCCGTGCCGTTGTGTGCCGACGCCGGGCTGAGCTCCAGGGCGAGGGGGGGCCCGCGGCCGGCCTCCTGCGCTGCCGTGCCGTTGTGTGCCGACGCCGGGCTGAGCTCCGGGGCGAGGGGGGGCCCGCGGCCGGCCTCCTGCGCTGCCGTGCCGTTGTGTGCCGACGCCGGGCTGAGCTCCGGGGCGAGGGGGGCCCCGCGGCCGGCCTCCTGCGCTGCTGTGCCGTTGTGTGCCGACGCCGGGCTGAGCTCCGGGGCGAGGGGGGCCCCGCGGCCGGCCTCCTGCGCTGCCGTGCCGTTGTGTGCCGACGCCGGGCTGAGCTCCGGGGCGAGGGGGGCCCCGCGGCCGGCCTCCTGCGCTGCCGTGCCGTTGTGTGCTGACGCCGGGCTGAGCTCCGGGGCGAGGGGGGGTCCGAGTGATGGCTCCAGCAGGGCCTCTCCACCTGCAGGGCGAGGGGTAAGGGCTGAGGGCTGGCCACCATTGAGCTGCTGGGGCAGCGGGAGGCTTATGCCAGCCGGGGGGCAGCCAGGCTGGCTCAGGCTGCCCGGTAGCACCGCATGGTCCCCTCCCCTGCGCCCGGCAGCTGCCTGCCCCACACACCCACCTGCCGCAGGGTCCTCGCCAGGCCTGGGGGCTGCAGCCATGGAGGGGCCGGCGTGCCAGGCCCATGGGGATCCGGTACCTGTGCTGGAGAGCACTAGGCAGCTTTGGGCAGGCTCCCCACAGGCCAGCGATGTGGATGTGGGGTCAGAGAAGGGCCCAGTTGGCTCAGCTGGGATGCTGCCGTGGGGCCACGCACTGGGCCCCAGCTGGAGTGCTATGGGGACATCCTCTTCCACGGGCAGAAATGGAGCTGGTGGGCAGCTCGGGGACACAGCCCCATGAGGACTGCTGGGGGTCAGTGCTGCTGGGGAAGGGGGGGTGGCAGGGGGCAGCGAGAGGAGAGGAGGAGAACCAGCTCTGAGAGGGCTGACAGCAGGTGGGGGGCTGGGAGAGGGTGGAGGGCTGGGAAGGGGAGGAGAGCTGGCAGGGAATGGAGGGGGGCTGGCAGGGGGTGGAGACTCGGCTCTGGGGGGTGGAGACGCGGCGCTGGGGGGGCCGGCAGGGGGTGGAGACTCGGCGCTGGGGGGGCCAGCAGGGGGTGGAGTGCTGGGTTCAGCCAGGCTGATGGGAGGCAAGGTCATGGTTCCACTTGGGTTGATATGGGGCAGATCTTTGACCCTGGGCTGAATTGCTGGGGGTAGGGTCCCTGTCCCGGGGGGACTGGCGGGGGGCCCTGTCCTGGGGGGGCTGGCGGGGGGCGGGCCTGTGGGTCTGAATGGACTGCGAGGAGGGGCCGCCCCGGTGGGGCTGGGGCTGGCAGGGGGCTGCGGCCGGCGGAAGATGTAGGCGGACTCCGTCAGGCTGCGCTGGTAGCGCAGGCAGGGCCTGCGGGGTGCCCCTGTGGGGGAACCAGAGGAGATTGTCAGCAGCTGCTGCCCCTGCCCCCACCCCGCCTGCCAGGCAGCCAGCTCTGGGGGCACATGGGGGCTCCTTTTCCTGACAGCATCAGCAGCCTAGTCGGGGGCCCCCAGCAGAGCAGTCTTTTGGGGCAGGAAGTGAAGCAGGGTGCAATTCGCTCTGTTCACACCCTTGTGTTGCATGCGACTGCTCCTGTCCTCTAGTTACCCCGCACGCGTGCCTCAGTTTCCCTGAGCATGGCACCAGGCTGGGGCTGGGAATTCTAGGTGCCATAGAATCCTAGGACTGGAAGGGACCTCGCGAGGTTGTCGGGCCCGGTCCCCTGCGGCACAGCAGGGCCCGGCCCTGGCTAGACCAGGGCTACTCCACTTTGGAAGCCCCGGGGGCCAGTGAGCCAGTTACATGCAGGTATCTGCAAACAGCTTCTTTGACGCTGACGCTCATGAATACAAGGCACGTCCCACAATGCCCTGGCGCTCCCGGCACCGCCTGCCCGGGGACTAGAAACGCCGACACCCTGCGCCCATCTGTTCCCGCCAGCCCGTCCGCTTGTGTCTTTCAGTGCTCGCCCTGCCGGGGAGACGCCTCGCCGCTGTGGAGCGTGTTCCCGGTGGAGGCCACGTTCAAAGGATCCCACCCGTGCGTTGAGCCCCACGTAAGCCCGAACCGCCCCGCGGGCCGCAAACAAATGGGCCACAGGCTGCATGTTGAGTAGCCCTGGTCTAGATCATCCCTGGCAGGCGTCTGTCCATCCCGCTCTTACATAGCTCCAGGGACGGGGATTCCGCAAACCCCCAGGCAATTGATTCCAGTGTTTCACCACCCTGACAGGCAGGAAGTTTTTCCTAATGTCCAACCTCAAGCTCCCCTGCTGCAGTCTAAGCCCCTCGCTTCTCGTCCTGTCCTCAGAGACCAAGGGGAACAAGTTTTCTCCCTCCTCTTTCAGACACTCTTTTAGGTACTTGAAAACCCCTCTCATGTCCCTTCGGTCTTCTCTTTTCAAAAGTAAACAAGCCCAATTCTTTCAGCCTCCCCTCAGAGCTCATGTTCTCTCGACCTTTCATCATTCTTGTTGCTCTTCTCTGGACCCTCTCCAATTTCTCCACATCCTTCCTGAAATGCGGAGCCCAGAACTAGACACAAGACTCCAGCTGAGGCCCAACCAGCGCAGGGCAGAGCGGAAGGATGACTCCTCGTGTCTTGCTCACCACACTCCTGCTCCTGCAGCCCAGAATCACGTTGGCTTTTTTTGCAAGTGTGTTGCCCTGTTGGCTCAAATTTAGCTTGTGGTCCACTCTGACCCCTAGATCCCTTTCTGCCGTGCTCCTTCCTAGACGGTCGCTTCCCATTGTGTGTGTGAAACGGATTGTTGCTTCCTAAGTGGAGCCCTTTGCCATTGTCCTTATTAAACGTCGTCCTGTTTCCCTCAGCCCATTTCTCCAATTTGTCCAGATCCTTTTGAATTCTGACCCATCATCCAAAGCACATAGAATCCTAGGGTCAGCAGAGACCTCAGGGGCCATCGAGTCCAGCCCCCTGCCCAAAGCAGGACCAACCCAACTCAATCAACCCAGCCAGGGCTTTGTCCTGCAGGGACTTAACACCCCTAGGGCTGGAGATTCCAACCCCACCCCAGGGAACCCAGCCCAGGGCTTCCCCACCCGCCTTGGGAAATCATTTTTCCTAATCTCCAACCTAGACCTCCCCCACGGCAACTTGAGCCCATGGCTCCTTGTTCTGCATCCGCCCCACTGAGAACAGCATCTCTGGAACCCCCCTAACGGGAGTTGCAGGCTGCTCCCCAATTGCCCCTCGCTCTTCTCTTCTGCAGACTGAACAAACCCAAATCCCTCAGCCTCTCCGCATAGGTCACGTGCTCCAGCCCCCGCCACGTTTTCCTGGCCCTCCGCTGGACCCTCTCCAATGCGTCCACATCCTCTCTGTATTGGGGGGCCCAGAACTGGACCCAATACTCCAGATGTGGCCTCACCAGACCCGAATAAAGGGGAATAATGACATCTCTGGATCTGCTGGCAATGCTCCTCCTAATGCCACCTAATACGCCATCAGCCCTCTTGGCTACAAGGGCGCCTGTTGACTCATCTCCAGCTTCTCATCCACTGTAACCCCCAGGTCCTTTTCTGCAGAACTGCTACTTAACCGGTTGGTCCCCAGCCTGTACCAATACTTGGGATTCTTCCGCCCCAAGGGCAGGACTCTGCACTTCTCCTTGTTGAACCTCATCAGATTTCTTGTGGCCCAACCCTCCAATTTGTGTAAGTCACTCTGGTCCCTCCCCCGCCCTCCAGCGTATCTACCTCCCCCCCTAGCTCAGTGTCATCTGCAAACTTGCTGAGGGTGCAATCCATCCCCTCAGCCAGGTCATTAATGAAGATGTTGAACAAAACCGGCCCCAGAATCAATCCTGGGGCGCTCCACTTGCAACCCCTCCCGCTCGGCATCATCTCAAACTTAATAATCGTCCTCTCTCTGCATCATCTAAACAGTTGATGAAGATATTTAACAGAGCCGGTCCCAGCAGACCCCTGCGGATCCCCACTTGTCTGCCCTCCCAGCAGGACTGGGAACCGTTAATAACGACTCCCCGAGCACGGTTCTCCAGCCGGTTAGGCACCCGCCTTACACAGCCCCATCTAGGCTGCATTTCCCTAGTTGGCTGATAAGGTCGTGCCAGACGGTATCAATGGCCTCACTAAAGTCCAGGTGTCCCACGCCCACGGCTTCTCCCTTAGCCACAGGCCTTGTCACCCTCGCAGAGAGAGCGATCCGATTGCTCTGACATGATTTGTTCTTTACACATCCAGGCTGGCTGTTCCCTGCCACCTTCCAGGTGTGTGCAGATGGATTCCTTAATTACCTGCTGCATTCTCTTCCCTGGCGCAGCGTTAAGCTGACTGGGCTGGAGTTCCCTGGGTTGTTCTTATTTCCTGTTTGTAGGTGGGCGCTAGATTTGCCCTTTTCCAGCCTCCTGGAATCTCTCCCCACTTCCGCAACTTTTCAGAGACGACGCGAAAGGCTCAGCTGCCCCCTTTCGGCTCCCTGCGTGTTCTAGGTGCGTGTTCTAGGTGCATGTTCTAGGTGTTCTAGGTGCATGTTCTAGGTGTTCTAGGTGCGTGTTCTAGGTGCATTCGTCAGCCCTGGGGACTTGCAGGCCTCTCACTTTTCTAGGGGATCCCGGGTGTGACTCAGTGGGGGAGGCTGCCCCAACCCAGCACTGGCACACTGGCCCAAGCTCCCGTAACCTGAGCCTAGAGGGCTGTGACCAGGTGCCCCCTTTTGCCCAGGAAGGGGACACAGGAGGGGGCGGGGCTAGGGCCAGTTGCTGGGTGAGTGAGTGAGTGAGTCTGGGCTGGCAAGGGGGGCAGGGTCCTGGCTCTGGGCCCCTCCCCCCAGGCTGGGCGCCCCTCTGGCTGGGGGGGAACAGGGCCCGGGGGCTCCCTCCCCTCGGGGACGCCAGGGGCTGCAGGCACTCACCTGGCCTGATGCCGAGGGGCGACGGGGGTGACTGGGCATCCGAACTGGAGCCGGAGCCGGAGCGTTCCCGCTGCCTGAAGAACTCCCGGGGATTCTGGGAGCGTTGGGAGACCAGCACGGCCACCTCCTGCAACCCAGAGAGATGCAGGGGCAGCAGGGGGCAGGTACCGGGGCCTGGATCCCGGCCTGAGAGGGGAGCGTGCTAGCATTGGCCTGGCCCGGCAGGAGGGTCCTGGCTGGGGGGCAGGGGGCTAGGCTGGGCCTGGTGCAGCAGGAGGATCCTGGCTGGGGGGGCAGGGGGCTAGGCCAGGCCTGGTGCAGCAGGAGGGTCCTGGCTGGGGGGGGAGGGGGCTAGGCTGGGCCTGGTGCAGCAGGAGGGTCCTGGCTGGGGGGGCAGAGGGCTAGGCCAGGCCTGGTGCAGCAGGAGGGTCCTGGCTGGGGGGGGAGGGGGCTAGGCTGGGCCTGGTGCAGCAGGAGGATCCTGGCTGGGGGGGGAGGGGGCTAGGCCCGGCTTGGGCCAGCAGGAGGGTCCTGGCTGGGGGGACAGGGGGCTAGGCTGGACCTGGTGCAGCAGGAGGGTCCTGGCTGGGGGGGGAGGGGGCTAGGCCCGGCTTGGGCCTGGTGCAGCAGGAGGGTCCTGGCTGGGGGGGGGCAGGGGGCTAGGCTGGGCCTGGTGCAGCAGGAGGGTCCTGGCTGGGGGGGTAGGGGTCTAGGCTGGGCCTGGTGCAGCAGGAGGGTCCTGGCTGGGGGGGGCAGGGGGCTAGGCCCGGCTTAGGCCTGGTGCAGCAGGAGGGTCCTGGCTGGGGGGGGAGGGGGCTAGGCTGGGCCTGGTGCAGCAGGAGGGTCCTGGCTGGGGGGGGGAGGTGGCTAGGCCGGGCCTGGTGCAGCAGGAGGGTCCTGGCTGGGGGGGGGAGGGGGCTAGGCTGGGCCTGGTGCAGCAGGAGGGTCCTGGCTGGGGGGGGAGGGGGCTAGGCCGGGCCTGGTGCAGCAGGAGGGTCCTGGCTGGGGGGGGGAGGGGGCTAGGCTGGGCCTGGTGCAGCAGGAGGGTCCTGGCTGGGGGGGCAGGGGGCTAGGCTGGGCCTGGCTGGGGAAAGGGGCTCGGGGCAGGAGGGAGGTCACGGTGGGCCGCACTGGGAGGGGGTGGGGCAGGAGGTGTCCACGCCCTGGCCCAGTGGGTTGCTCTCACCGCTGCCTTCTCGATGGACTCGCTGCGCCGGAACCGGTCCCGCATGGCCTCCTCGTGGTCGCGCTGCTGCTGCTCCTGGGACGGGGTGGAGCAGAACCCCCCTGAGACCTGGGGAACCCGGCTGTGGGCACAGCTCCTCTCCCCCAGCTCCTGGCCTGCTGCCTGCCTGGGGCCAGATCTGCCCACCCTGCCGGCTCCCGGCCCTGCTGTGAGCTCTGCCCCCCCAGACTCAGCCTGGGCCCCCAGGACTCACCCTGCCCCCCCCCGCTCTGCCCCTCCCGGACTCAGCCTGGGCTCCCCGCTCTACCCCCCCAGACTCAGCCTGGGCCCCCCGGACTCAGCCTGGGCCCCCCCGGACTCAGCCTGGGCCCCCTGCTCTGTCCCCCTGGACTCAGCCTGGGCCCCCCGCTCTGCCCCCCCAGACTCAGCCTGGGCCCCCAGGACTCACCCTGGCCCCCCCCGCTCTGGACCCCCCGGACTCAGCCTGGGCCCCCCGCTCTGCCCCCCTGGAATCAGCCTAGGCCTCCTGGACTCACCCTGGCCCCCCCCATTCTGCCACCCCCGGACTCAGCCTGGGCCCCCCGCTCTGCCCCCCCGGACTCAGCCTGGGCCGCCGAGGCTGGCTGCCGGCTCCCTGGCGCAGGGCAGGGCGGACACTGTTCCACTCACCCATCGGGCCTTCTCTTTCCTCCGCTCCTCCGCCTCCAGCCGCGCCTGCTCCTTCCTGCAGAGCGCCAGAGAGCCCCGTCAGCCCTGCAGCCAGGCCGGCGGGTGGGCCGGAGGCGCTGGGCAGCCCGGGGGGCAGGCGGGGGACTCACCTCTGCTCCTCGATCAGCCGCTCTTTCTCCTGGCACCTGCGCTCTCGCTCAGCCGCCTCTCTCTTCTCCTCCTCCATGCGCTGGCGCTCCCAGCGGGTGCGCTCCTCCCGCGCCCGCCGGCGCTCCTCCTCTTTCCGCTGCTGCTCCTCCCTCTGGGCACAGCACAGGGGGTGGCTGGGACCCCCAAACAGCCGCAGCCCAGGGGTGCCGGTCCCACCAGCAGCCGGAGCAAGGTGGGAAGGTCAGCGCCCCCCCCCCCCGCCGCCGTCTGGGCACTGCCTCTCCCTCTGCCTTTCCTCCCGGCCCTGCTCCCAAGGCCGAGGGGCCCCAGGCGCCCCCCAAGGGCAGCGCTGCAGGCATGCACCAGGGGCAGCACCTGCAGCAGTGTCAGGGGGCAAGGCGCCAGCAGAGCCCTTGGGGAACCCAGCGCCCCCGGGGGAAGAAGGATCGGAGCTCCCAAGCCCACAGGGATCAGGCCGAGGCTGGAAACCCAGGAGAGCAGCAAGCACAGGTGGGACAGTTCAAATGCCTCATTCACCCAGCATCCCGCCCCTCCTGACTCAGCCTCCCCTGGCTGCTCCCAGGGGCGCTGGGGGGCAGGGCATGAGCAGCAGGGAGCTCCCAACTGCTGCAGCTCCAGCCTGTCCCAGCAGGGGGCGCTGTGGGGCGGGGCATGAGCAGCAGGGAGCTCCCGACTGCTGCAGTTCCAGCCTGTCCCAGCAGGGGGCGCTGTGGGGCGGGGCATGAGCAGCAGGGAGCTCCCGACTGCTGCAACTCCAGCCTGTCCCAGCAGGGGGCGCTGTGGGGCAGGGCATGAGCAGCAGGGAGCTCCCGACTGCTGCAGTTCCAGCCTGTCCCAGCAGGGAGTGCTGTGGGGCGGGGCATTAGCAGCCAGGGCGCTGTGGGGCGGGGCATTAGCAGCCAGGGCGCTGTGGGGCGGGGCATTAGGAGCTGGGGGCGCTGTGGGGCGGGTCCCGCTGCAGAGGTGTGGGCAGGGCCCCCGTGCAGGGTGTCTCTCACCTCGGCCTGTGCCCAGAAGCAGTCCCGTCTGGTCCTGCGGATCTCCAGGGCAGGGTTCGTTTTCCTGTAGTTGGTGCCCTGTGGGTAGATGCAGAGACGGGAGCCAGGAGCTCCGAGCCCCTCTCCCCGGCTCCGTGAGGGGAAAGGGCCCCAGCGGGGCAGCACATGCCAGCCCAGCCCAGCTGCAGGGAGCGAGCGCCCACGCAGCCCAGGGGAACGGCGCCAGCAGCCTCCCCGCCCCCTGCACCCCACAGTCCGTGTCCCCCCCACTCACCACCAGTTCCTCAGAGCCGCCGGCTGGCGCTCGCCCAGAGACAGCGCCCCCTGCTGGCGAGAGCTGGGACAGCACACGGTGGAGCCCCTCCTGCGTCACCTCATCAGGGCGGTGGGCGCTCAGCACCAGGCTAGCCTCCTGCATGGGGGGCAGGGCGAGGTCAGCCTCACCTCCAACTCCCCCTGGGCCACGGGGAGACCCCCCAGGGGACCCCAGCTGCCCTTCCCACCCAAGCCTGGGGCTCTCCCAGCACAGACCCTGTGCGCCCACTCCATGCCCGGCTCGGCCCGTGGCCCCTGCCCCCAGCACAGTGGGAATTTGCAGATCCCAGCCCAGGGGACCCCGGCTCGGTTCCAGGGTATTTATAGCTGCCTGTGGCGGGACCGAGAGCTGGGAACAGCGCCGACAGCCCTGGGGAAGGAGGGGCGCACCCCGCCCTGAGCTAAGGCTCCAGCCCTGGGAACAGGGGCGACACAAACAACAGACGGGTGGGGGGGAGGGCACCCCGCCCCCTCCCTCTCTGGGGCAAGCCAGCAAGAGCCCCCAGCTCGGGGCCAGGGAGCCTGGCTGGGGCCTGCAGGGAGCGCAGGCCAGGAATGTGCTGACCAAAGCGGCCAAAGGCCAGGCCTGCCCGGGGCAGGGTCCCAGGCTCTTGGAGGGCCGGGGAGCACCACATGGAGCCAGAGCCAGAGCCAGAGCCAGAGCCAGAGCGGGGGCGGGGAGGGAGCGCGGGTAGCCCAGGGCTCTCCCCCAGCCACAGCCCTGCCCTCCGCAGCGCCCCCTGCTGGGAGAGGACGGGAACTCTCCCAGCCAGCCCCGCCCCCAGCCGCCTGCAATGCCCAGAGCTCCGGGTGGGAACTCACCTTGAAGAAGGCCTTGATGGCAGGCAGATGCCCCGCACAGGCCTGTCTGTGGGACTCGGGCACCTTCTCCCCCACCTGGGCACCAAGCAGACACCCGCTCAGCTGGGCAGCCAGTGCCACAGCAGGGCCCCAGGCCAGGCCAGCTCACTCCATCCCCTGCTGGGCTGGCTGCCGGGCTCCCCCCACAGGCCCCAGCTCCCCTCCTCTCCGTGGACTCAGAATTTCACTGGGCTGGGCAGCCGTGGCACTCCCCTGCAGGGCCTTGTCCCCCTCCCCCTCAGCTCTCCAAGCCCATTCGCCCTGCCCCCCTTGGGTCCCCGGTGGTCACTTGGCCCTTAGCCCCCAGCTGGCTGCCGCTCTCCAGAAACGACCCCCCACCCACCTGCACCCCTTGCTGCCGGCACCCCTCCCTCCTGCCCTCTGCCACCCCTGCCCATGCCCCACGCAGTGCCCCCCAGCCCCAACCAGTGGGAGCGAGAAGCGGTCATGGGGGCTGGGCCCTGCCAGCGAGTGAGTCAGTGGGTGGCCCCACAGCACTTGGCAAGGAGCCTGGGACAGGGCTCACCTGCCCCCTGTGACCCCCAGCCATGGGACCCTGACCCCCAACCAGCCCCAGCCACGGAGCCCAGACTGCTAGCCAGCCCCAGCCCCGGGACCCTGACCCCCAACCAGCCCCAGCCACGGAGCCCAGACTGCTAGCCAGCCCCAGCCCCGGGACCCTGACCCCCAACCAGCCCCAGCCACGGAGCCCAGACTGCTAGCCAGCCCCAGCCATGGGACCCTGACCCCCAACCAGCCCCAGCCACGGAGCCCAGACTGCTAGCCAGCCCCAGCCATGGGACCCTGACCCCCAACCAGCCCCAGCCACGGAGCCCAGACTGCTAGCCAGCCCCAGCCATGGGACCCTGACCCCCAACCAGCCCCAGCCACGGAGCCCAGACTGCTAGCCAGCCCCAGCCATGGGACCCTGACCCCCAACCAGCCCCAGCCACGGAGCCCAGACTGCTAGCCAGCCCCAGCCATGGGACCCTGACCCAGACCCCCGTCTCTAGCCATGGAACCCAGCCCCCCAGCCAGCCACAGCCATGGGACCCAGCCCCCTGGCCCCAGCCACAGAACCCAGCCCCCCAGCCCCAGCCATGGAACCCAGACCCCCAGCCAGCCACAGCCATGGGACCCTGACCCAGACCCCCGTCTCTAGCCATGGGACCCAGACCCCCAGCCAGCCACAGCCACGGGACCCTGACCCATAGCCCCAGCCATGGGAAGCCATGGGACCCAGACCCCCCAGGACCTCCAAGCAAAACCCCAGAAAAATGCGAGTGGGTGCCTCCCTGCTGCACTAGGGGCGCTATAACCACCCCAGGAAGTCTGACCCCCTCCCGCCTCCCCTCCCCCACACGCTCACCCAGTTGATGAGGATGATGCGGGGCTGCCCGGAGCTGGGGTCCTGGGTGCGGCACAGGCCGTACATGACGCTGCTGCTGCAGAACTTCTCGGCCAGCTCGTCTGCCCCGCCGGCTGCAACAAGGGGGGTCAGCAGGCCCCAGTGCTCTGGGAGGCCCTGCCGCAGACCCCCCCATGCCCTGCCCCACTTCCTGGGGATCAGGCAGGCCCCAATACGGGGCAGGGACAGTGGCAAGGGGGCTCTCCCCTGGCAGGTAGGGCAGACCCAGTGCGGCGCTGGGGGGCAGAGGCAGGGGGCGAGGGGGCTCTCCCCCGGCAGGCAGGGCAGACCCAGTGTGGCGCTGGGGGGCAGAGGCAGGGGGCGAGGGGGCTCTCCCCCGGCAGGTAGGGCAGACCCAGTGCGGCGCTGGGGGGCAGAGGCAGGGGGCGAGGGGGCTCTCCCCCGGCAGGCAGGGCAGACCCAGTGCGGTGCTGGGGGGTATAGGCAGGGGGGCTCTCCCCCGGCAGGCAGGCAGGGCAGGGCAGGCCCAGTGCGGCCCTGGGGGGCAGGGTCAGGGGGCGAGGGGGCTCTCCCCCGGCAAGCAGGGCAGACCCAGTGGGGCACTGGGGGGCAGGGGCAGGGGGCGGGGGGGCTCTCCCCTGGCAGGCAGGGCAGGCCCAGCGCGGCACTGGGGGGCAGGGGGCGGGGGGGGCTCTCCCCCGGCAAGCAGGGCAGACCCAGTGGGGCACTGGGGGGCAGGGGGCGGGGGACGGGGGGCTCTCCCCCGGCAGGCAGGGCAGGCCCAGTGGGGCACTGGGGGGCAGGGCTGGCCCAGTGGGGCGCTGGGGGGCAGGGCTGGCCCAGTGGGGCACTGGGGGGCAAGGGGCGGGGGGGGCTCTCCCCCAGCAGGCAGGGCTGGCCCAGTGGGGCGCTGGGGGGCAGGGCTAAGGTGCCCTGCATTGCAGGGGACTCTCCGGCGTTGGGTGCAGCCCGGGGGGGGGGGGCGCTAGCAGGTCCCACCCAGGCGCTCTCCGTGGGACGCCAGCCCAGGGCCGTGGGGCCAGCGCCCGGCGGCTCTTACCTCCTGAGTCCAGGAGCTTCAGCTCGTTGCACCTCCCATAGGCAAAGACGGCCCTGGGGGCGGAAGGGAAGGTCAGAGCCGAGGGGGGATCGTGGGGACAACCCGCTCCAGCCCCCTCCCTCCAGCCCCCCCCCCCGCAGCTCCAGCTCCCCCCCCCCCCGTCCCAGCCCCACACCTCACCCCCTGGCTCCACAGCTCCAGCTGCCCTGTCCCGCTCGGCCCTCCCCTCCCCCGGCCTCTTCCCTTCTCCCCAGCCCTGACCCCCCATGTCTTTACCTGCCCTCCTCCATCAGCCCTTCTCCTCTGGGCCCCTCCCCGCCTCAGCTGGCTCCTTCCTGGCTCAGCAACAGCATCCGCTCCAGGACAACGGTGCGACAGGATCTGGCACCATGTGGGTAGGACCATGGCAACAGCCCCCCCCACAATGGTCCCCTGCCCGACTCAGCGCCAAGGGGTGC
This sequence comes from Pelodiscus sinensis, assembly GCF_049634645.1. Lineage (NCBI taxonomy): Eukaryota > Metazoa > Chordata > Testudines > Trionychidae > Pelodiscus > Pelodiscus sinensis. The sequence continues at coordinate 85,475 of NW_027465918.1, forward strand.
ATGTGGCCCCCAAACAGCCCCGGGGCCAGTACTGCCACATCGACTCTCCCCATCTCCCTGCCCACTACCCACAGCGCCAGCCCCCCCACAGCACTCCCCGCTGGGATTGGCCAGGGCTGGGCCAGCTGGGAGCACCCCCCAGAGCCAGTGCCCTCCCCCCACAGCGCCCCCTGCTGGGCGAGGCAGCACTGAGATACCTGGCAGCGCCCCCCACAGCCTGCGCTCTGCCCTGCCCCCCACAGCGCCCCCTGCTGGGCGAGGCAGCACTGAGATACCTGGCAGCGCCCCCCACAGCCTGCACCCTGCCCTGCCCCCCCACAGCGCCCCCTGCTGGGCGAGGCAGCACTGAGATACCTGGCAGCGCCCCCCACAGCCTGCGCCCTGCCCTGCCCCCCACAGCGCCCCCTGCTGGGCGAGGCAGCGCTAAGATACCTGGCAGCGCCCCCCACAGCCTGCGCCCTGCCCTGCCCCCCACAGCGCCCCCTGCTGGGCGAGGCAGCACTGAGATACATGGCAGCGCCCCCCACAGCCTGCGCCCTGCCCTGCCCCCCCATAGCACCCCCTGCTGGGCAAGGCAGCATTGGAATGCCTGGAAGCGCCCCCCACAGCCTGCGCCTTGCCCTGCCCCCCACAGTGCCCCCTTCTGGGCGAGGCAGCGCTAAGATACCTGGCAGCGTCCCCCACAGCACCCCCTGCTGGGCGAGGCAGCGCTAAGATACCTGGCAGCGCCCCCCACAGCCTGCGCTCTGCCCTGCCCCCCACAGCGCCCCCTGCTGGGCGAGGCAGCACTGAGATACCTGGCAGCGCCCCCCACAGCCTGCACCCTGCCCTGCCCCCCCACAGCGCCCCCTGCTGGGCGAGGCAGCACTGAGATACCTGGCAGCGCCCCCCACAGCCTGCGCCCTGCCCTGCCCCCCACAGCGCCCCCTGCTGGGCGAGGCAGCGCTAAGATACCTGGCAGCGCCCCCCACAGCCTGCGCCCTGCCCTGCCCCCCACAGCGCCCCCTGCTGGGCGAGGCAGCACTGAGATACATGGCAGCGCCCCCCACAGCCTGCGCCCTGCCCTGCCCCCCCCATAGCGCCCCCTGCTGGGCAAGGCAGCATTGGAATGCCTGGAAGCGCCCCCCACAGCCTGCGCCTTGCCCTGCCCCCCACAGTGCCCCCTTCTGGGCGAGGCAGCGCTAAGATACCTGGCAGCGTCCCCCACAGCACCCCCTGCTGGGCGAGGCAGCGCTAAGATACCTGGCAGCGCCCCCCACAGCCTGCGCCCTGCCCTGCCCCCCACAGCGCCCCCTGCTGGGCGAGGCAGCGTTGGGATACCTGGGAGCACCCCCCCCACAGCGCCCCCTGCTGGGCGAGGCAGCGCTAAGATACCAGGGAGCACCCCCCAAAGCCTGCGCCCTACCCTGCACCCCACAGCGCCCCCTGCTGGGCGAGGCAGGGCTGGGATACCTGGGAGCGCCCCCCACAGCCCGTGCCCTGCCCCCCACAGTGCCCCCTGCTGGGTGAGGCAGGGCTGGGATACCTGGGAGCACCCCCCACAGCGCCCCCTGCTGGGCGAGGCAGGGCTGGAGCAAGCCCGCGCTCCCCACACTGTTCTCTGGCCCCGTTCCTTGCGACGCTCCCATCGCAAGACAGGACAGATTCCATGAATTTGCTCAGCTTCCGGTGTGGCGCGCTGGAGGGGGACGGGCGCAGGGGATTCAGAGGCCCCGCGTGGGGGAGGAACACACACAGAAGCTGCCCTAAAGGCCAGCCCCCCAGGCTCACTGCGCCTGCAGCATGCACCGGGGGGCCAGGATTACCAGGACCCTGCTGCCCAGAGCACAGCCCCCCACGCCAGGCTGCTCGTTACCCCCTGCCCTCTCTGCGAGGTCTCAGCCCCCCCCGGCCTCATCTAGGCCAGGCAGACGGGCACATGAGCAGCCCCAGCCGGCGGGGCGGGCGGGCGTCTGGGCTGGGCCGGTGGACCAGGGAGAAGCTGGCTTGGCCCCTGGCCAGGTGAATCCCGCTCTCCAGGGAGGCCGGCGCCCCAGGCCGGCCTCAGCCCAGCTCCCTTGTCTCCAGATACTCGCACACGTGAGGACGTGCTCTGGGAACACGCGTGTGGCTCTGCGTGCTCCCTTGAGCACAGGCAGGCCTGGCGCAGGCGGGCGCGGACACGGGCGCTGCCCGGCGAGTGAGCACGCCCTGGTGCCAGCGAGCCCCGCGCTGGCGGCGTCCCGGCAAACAGGCCTGAGCAGGCGGGGGGGGAACTCTGCCAGCCCGGCTGGGGGCCAGGCCCCTCCCTCCTGGCCGCTGCGTTCCCGCCTGGCGCGCGCCCAGCGTCCCCACAGCCTGACGCCAGGGCTCCGGGCGCCCAAGCCACAGAGCCGCGTGTGGTTTCTGCCTCAGCTAACCAGCCACTCACCCGCGGGAGGGGCAGCCCCATGCACCGACCCTGCAGAGGGGACAAGGGATGTGCAGGAAAAGCAGGGAGGCCTGGTGCCAGCAGTTCCCTTGGCAAGGCACCTTTCTACCCCCCTCCCCCACGGCGCCCTCCAGCCCGCACAGCCCCTGGCCAGCTCGGCCAAACCAGCAGGAACACGGCCGGGGGCGGCACACAACCTCAGCGGGGCCCTGGCTGCTGGGCGGCACTGGGTCTGCCGGGGGCTCTCCGCGTCGCTTGGCATCAGATGGAGCCTTTGGGGTGGAGCTGGAGGGGCACCCCAGGGCACCCCACAGACATAGCTCCACCCGGTGGCACCGCTCTGCCCCTTGGGATCCTGCTGGGCCAGGCCAGGCCAGGAGTAGGGGGAGCCCCCCAGCCAGGGCTCCTGCCCCCCCAGCGCCCCCTTCTGGGAGGTCGCAGAATTGTTGCCCTAGGAAATCTGTTCCCCGGAGCCACGCCCTGGACAGCAGAGCTCAGCCGCCAGCTCCTGTCCCGCCGGTGCCGTGAACTCCTCAGCTTGGAAAACAAGTCCAAAATCCATGGTCGTTTCCTGAGGTGCCCCCGCCTTCCCTCCCCCGCGCCCTGCCCCCAGGAACCCGGCCACGGCGCCAGCACAGCCGCAACCGGGGGAAGGGAATCCGGGCTCCTGCCATCCCAGAGACTGGGGGGGATGACTCTCCTGGGGGGGGAGGGAGTTGGGGGGGGGACAGCAGTCCAGCCTAGCAGCACCCTGTGAGAGGCACAGGTTAAAGCAGGATTGTTTCAGGCAGTGGAGACAACTGCCAGTTACCCCGGGCACCCTGCGGTGAGGCAGCAAGGACTGAGGGGCAGGACTCCCGGGGCCTACTCCCAGCTGTGTGGGGAGGGGCAGGACTCCCGGGGCCTACTCCCAGCTGTGTGGGGAGGGGCAGGACTCCCGGGTCCTACTCCCAGCTGTGTGGGGAGGGGCAGGACTCCCGGGGCCTACTCCCAGCTGTGTGGGGAGGGGCAGGACTCCCGGGGCCTACTCCCAGCTGTGTGGGGAGGGGCAGGACTCCCGGGGCCTACTCCCAGCTGTGTGGGGAGGGGCAGGACTCCCGGGGCCTACTCCCAGCTGTGTGGGGAGGGGCAGGACTCCCGGGGCCTACTCCCAGCTGTGTGGGGAGGGGCAGGACTCCCGGGGCCTACTCCCAGCTGTGTGGGGAGGGGCAGGACTCCCGGGGCCTACTCCCAGCTGTTTGGGGAGGGGCAGGACTCCCGGGGCCTACTCCCAGCTGTGTGGGGAGGGGCAGGGGACAGAGGGGCAGGACTCCCGGGTCCTACTCCCAGCTGTGTGGGGAGGGGCAGGACTCCCGGGGCCTACTCCCAGCTGTGTGCGGAGGGGCAGGACTCCCGGGGCCTACTCCCAGCTGTGTGGGGAGGGGCAGGACTCCCGGGGCCTACTCCCAGCTGTGTGCGGAGGGGCAGGGGACAGAGGGGCAGGACTCCCGGGTCCTACTCCCAGCTGTGGGGGGGGGGGGGGGCAGGGGACCGAGGAGCAGGACTCCTGGGGCCTACTCCCAGCTGTGTGGGGGGGGCAGGGGACCGAGGGGCAGGAGACCGAGGGGCAGGACTCCCAGGTCCTACTCCCAACTGTGTGGGGAGGGGCAGGGGACCGAGGAGCAGGACTCCCGGGTTCTGGCTCTGTCACTAACATGCTGTGTGACCATGGACAAGCCACTCTCTTCCTCTGCGCCTCGGTTTCCCCTGCTCCTGTCAGGTGGGAACAGAACGCAGGCCACTGGCTCTGTGACGCCCTGGAGAACCCGACCCCACAGCAGCTCATGGCAAGCCCCTGGCTTTGCCTTGGTTCCCTGGTCTCTCGACCCCACCAGCAGGGCGGAGGGCAGACAGCAAGTGAGCCCTGAGCTTCCCCGAGCCAGAGGGCTCCAGGAAAAGTTCTGTCTCAAAAACCTCTTCACACACCTGCCCCATTGTGCCTCCACGGCCCAGCCCCCCTACCCCACAGCCCAGCCCCCCTACCCCCATAGCCCCCAACCACGGCACAGCTCCCCAGCCCCACACTTCTCTGCCACTGCCCAGCCCTGCCCCCCACGGCCCAGCCCCCCTACCCCACGGCCCAGCCCCCCTACCCCCATAGCCCCCAACCACAGCACGGCTCCCCAGCCCCACACTTCTCTGCCACTGCCCAGCCCTGCCCCCCACTGCACAGCCCCCCTACCCCACGGCCCAGCCCCCCTACCCCCATAGCCCCCAAGCACGGCACAGCTCCCCAGCCCCACACTTCTCTGCCACTGCCCAGCCCTGCCCCCCACTGCACAGCCCCCCTACCCCACGGCCCAGCCCCCCTACCCCCATAGCTCCCAAGCACGGCACAGCTCCCCAGCCCCACACTTCTCTGCCACTGCCCAGCCCTGCCCCCCACTGCACAGCCCCTCTACCCCACGGCCCAGCCCCCCTACCCCATAGCCCCCAACCACAGCACGGCTCCCCAGCCCCACACTTCTCTGCCACTGCCCAGCCCTGCCCCCCACTGCACAGCCCCCCTACCCCACAGCCCCCCTACCCCATAGCCCCCAACCACAACACGGCTCCCCAGCCCCACACTTCTCTGCCACTGCCCAGCCCCACACCCCACTGCCCAGCCCCCCTACCCCATAGCCCCCAACCACAGCACGGCTCCCCAGCCCCACACTTCTCTGCCACTGCCCAGCCCTGCCCCCCACTGCACAGCCCCTCTACCCCACTGCCCAGCCCTGTACCCCCATAGCCCCCAAGCACGGCACAGCTCCCCAGCCCCACACTTCTCTGCCCAGCCCCGCACCCCACAGCCCCGCGCACCAGTCGGTGGCGCGGCGGCGGCTCACGACATCCTCCTTGGCGGCCAGCAGCGCCAGGCTGCGCGGGTCCAGGCTCAGGCGGCTCATGGCTGCGCCCCGCGCCCGCCGCGCCGGGGAGTCGCTGGCTCCGGAGCCCCGCGCCGGCCTGCCGGGAAGGGAGGGGCCGGGAGGGGCGCGGCCGGGCCGGCGCAAGGGGAGGGGCCCGCGGGGGCAGCGGCACCCCGGCCCCTGTTCTCTGGGCGGGAGTAGCGAGCAGGGCTGGCGGCTCTGCCCGGGCTCCGGGGGGGCGGCTGGGAGCCAGGACCCCTGGGCTCCGTCCGTAATGCCGCAGGGTGAAGCCCCCCCCGTGCCTCAGTTTCCCCGTCTGCCCAGTGGGGCTTGTGATCCCGGCGGGGCTGGGGCAGGGTAGCGGGGACACTGCGACCAGCCCCGCCACCTCGCTGGCTGCTCCTCCGCGGCACGGCCCGTGGGCGTCGGGCGAGTCCCAGCGCGGCCAGGGCCTGTGGCCCCCGGGGGGCAGAGCCGGAGCAGCGCGCCTGGCACGTGGTCCCGAGCCCCCCGGAGCGGCAGGCTGGGCGCTGCCCCCCTCCCGGCCCCGGGCCCCCGCAGGCGGTTCCAGCGGCTCCTCCCATCTTCGGAGCCCAGCAAGCAGGGGGGCGGCGCTGCCCCCCCGCTCGGCTCCGCCCTGGCTGGGCTCCGCTGGCAGAGCCGCCTGCGCCCTTATTTGGGCAAGGAAACCGCTGGCCCGGCAGCTGGAAAAACGCAGGGGCAGCCCCCCCCCCCCCCCGCGCACAGCTGGGATGGGGCCCCCCCGGCATGGGGTGGTGGTGGCTGGGTCTGGCTCCTGCCCCCCACCAGGCCAGGGGCCTGCTGCATCTCTCTGAACTGAGCCTGACCCAGGCTCCCCACTTCTCCCACGCTGGTCGGGGCAGCCTGGCACCCCAGCCCTGGAGCAGACCCCCAGGCCCACGTGTCCCCCAGCCTGCCCAGACCCCCAGGCCCAGGTGGCTCCGTATCCCCCAGCCTGCCCAGACCCCCAGGCTCATGTGGCTCCGTATCCCCCAGCCTGCCCGACCCCCAGGCTCATGTGGCTCCGTATCCCCCAGCCTGCCCGACCCCCAGGCTCATGTGGCTCCGTATCCCCCAGCCTGCCCGACCCCCAGGCTCATGTGGCTCCGTATCCCCCAGCCTGCCCGACCCCCAGGCTCATGTGGCTCCGTATCCCCCAGCCTGCCCAGACCCCCAGGCTCATGTGGCTCCGTATCCCCCAGCCTGGCCCAGACCCCCAGGCTCATGTGGCTCCGTATCCCCAGCCTGCCCGACCCCCAGGCTCATGTGGCTCCGTATCCCCCAGCCTGCCCAGACCCCCAGGCTCATGTGGCTCCGTATCCCCCAGCCTGCCCAGACCCCCAGGCTCATGTGGCTCCGTATCCCCCAGCCTGGCCCAGACCCCAGGCTCATGTGGCTCCGTATCCCCCAGCCTGGCCCAGACCCCCAGGCTCATGTGAATCCGTATCCCCCAGCCTGGCCCAGACCCCCAGGCTCATGTGGCTCCGTATCTTCCAGCCTGGCCCAGACCCCCGGGCTCATCTGGCTCCGTATCCACTAGGCCCATGTGGCTCCGTATCCCCCAGCCTGGCCCAGACCCCCAGGCCCATGTGGCTCCGTATCCCCCAGACCCCCGGGCCCATGTGGCTCCGTATCCCCCAGGCCCCCGGGCCCAGGTGGCTCCGTATCCCCCAGCCTGCCCAGACCCCCAGGCTCATCTGGCTCCATATCCCCGAGGCCCATGTGGCTCCGTATCCCCCAGCGTGGCCCAGACCCCCGGGCTCATCTGGCTCCATATCCCCCAGACCCACATGGCTCTGTATCCCCCAGCATGGCCCAGACCCCCAGGCCCATGTGGCTCCGTATCCACCAGGCCCCTCTGGCTCTGTATCCCCCAGACCCCCAGGCCCCCCAGACCCCTGTGGCTCCATATCCCCCAGACCCCAGGCCTATGTGGCCCTATGGTCTGGCTCCCGCCGGGGCGGAGACCCCATGGAGGCTGGCACACTGAAGGGTGCCTGGCCCTGCCAGGAGGGCAGGGGCCGGACTTGATGCCTCACAAGGTCCCATCTGTGAGTCTGTGGTTCCTGGGAGTTGTGGGGTGCTGCAGGACGGGCCTGAGACTCTGCATGCCTGGGCAGCGGGGAGATGGCTGATCCCCGTCTCCTGAGGGGGACGTGGGGAGCGGGAGGGAGACTGGAGGGGTCAGCAAAGCCCGGCCAATGGCCCAGCTGCCAGTGAACGATTCCCCCCAGAGCTGGATCCTGTCCCAGCTGAGGGCAGCCAGGTGGCTCCAGGGGCTGCCCCACAACTGCGGGGGCTGGCTGGAGGCTGCGCCTGCCGGGCTGGCACGTGGAGGGGCCTGTGCTAGGGACGGTGCCGAGTCCTGGCTGACGCTCTGGCGCAGAGAGAGGCCTGAACTTCGCCAGGTCCCAGCGGAGTGACCCTGCGACATTCAGTTTCGGGGGGCGGGGAGTGATTCCTACTGTCTTGTGCTGCCGTGATGTAATACCGTCTGCGTGCCTCAGTTTCCCTGGGTGCTGCACTCCAGTGGGAGTTTTGGGAGTGACTCTCACTGGGGGAGGCTGCCCCAGCCCAGCACTTACACACACTGGCCTGGGCTCCCAGTAACCTGACCTGGGAGGGGGGTGACCAGGTGACCCTTTTGCCTGGGAAGTAGGACACAGGAGGGGGGGCCTGGGGCCAGTGTGTGTGACTCATAGACTCATAGGGTACGTCTACACTACAGCGCTAGTTCGAACTAACTTAGTTCGAATTAGTTAAATCGAACTAAGCTAGTTCGAACTAACGCATCTAGAACTAAAAACTAGTTCGAACTAGCGTTTTGCTAGTTCGAACTAGTAAGTCCACATTGAGTGGACTCTGAACAGGGCTTAAGGATGGCCGGAAGCAGTGCCGGCAGGGCATAAAAGGAGGACTTAGAGCATGGAGATGCTGTCTCAGGCTAGCCGAGGGCTGCTCTTAAAGGGGTCCCGACCCCCACCCCGGACACACAGTTCTAAGGGGTGCCCCGCTTGCAAAGAAGTTCTGGCTTGGAGTGCCCTGAGTGCCCACACTGGGCACATCACACCACTCGGCCATCAGCCCGGCTGCACTTGCCGCAGGCTGCCATCTGCGGAGAGGGAGTAATTGGGGGGCTGCAGGAGAGCTTCCACCCCCAGAAGCCCGCAGAGCCAGCCCAGTCCTCCCCATCGGGGGCTCGTACCCCATTCCTCCCTCACCTCCTTCCACTTACCCTTCCTTAGCCCCCCTTCTTATTGATGTACAAAATAAAGATAACGTTTCTTCCAACATTGACTCTGTCTTTATTGAAAAAAAACTGGGGGAGACTGGGAAAAGGAGGTGGGAGAGGGGAAGAGAAAGGCTGGGAGAGGGGAGGGCAACTAACATGATCAGGGGTTGGGAACAGGTCCCATATGAAGAGAGGCTACAGAGACTGGGACTTCTCAGCTTAGAAAAGAGGAGACGGAGGGGGGACAGGATAGAGGGCTCTAAAAGCAGGAGTTGGGTGGAGAGGGTGCATACAGAAAAGCTCTTCATTAGTTCCCATAAAGAAGGACTAGAGGACACCAAAGGAAAGGAATGGGTAGCAGGCTTGAAACTAGTAAGAGAAAGTTGTTCTTCTTCCCAAAGCAAATAGTTAACCTGTGGAACTCCTTGCTGCAGGAGGCTGTGAAGGCTACAACTAGAACAGAGTTGAAAGGGAAGTGAGATAAAGTGAGATAAAGTGATGGAGGTTGGGTCCATGGAGTCCTATTAGCCAGAGGGTAGGAGTGGTGTCCCTGCCCAAAGTTTGTGGAAGGCTGGAGAGGGATGGCACGAGACAAATGGCTTGGTCATTGTCTTCGGTCCATCCCCTCCAGGGTCCCTAGGGTTGGCCGCTGTTGGCAGACAGGCTACTGGGCTAGATGGACCTTTGGTCTGACCCAGTACGGCCATTGTAAGCTCAGGGCTCAGGGTCGGGGGTCTCAGTGGACCCCCTTGATTTTCATGCACACCTGGTCCTGGGTGGCCAGGCTGGCAGCTCTCCTGCCCTAGACGGCCACTTTCCTGTGCCTAGTGAGGAGATCGTGGACGAGGTCCACGATGTCCGCACTAGCCCAGGAAGGTGCCCGCCTCTTGCGGTCCAGGGCAAGCTCCCGGGAGCCGCCAGCCTGGTCCCGGCAAGAGGGGGAGGGCTGGGGGGCATCGGGTGGGTGGCTCTGTGCCGTGCCAGGTGCAGGGTCTGCTAGCTGGGTGCTGGCAGGCTTGCACCTGGCACGGGCACCGTAGCCAGCCCGTGCCCCTTTAAGGGGTCCGGGGCCGGGAGGGGGGCATAGAGTTTCCCTGGTGTTGGCCAGAGTGGCCACCAGGGAAACCTGGGGAGGGCTAGCCTCCCACTAGTTCGAACTAAAGGGCTACACAGCCCTTAGTTCGAACTAGCTAGTTCGAACTAGGCGTTAGTCCTCGTAAAATGAGGTTTTCCTAGTTCGAACTAAGCGCTCCGCTAGTTCGATTCAAATTCGAACTAGCGGAGCGCTAGTGTAGCACCTATTAAAGTTAGTTCGAACTAACGTCCGTTAGTTCGAACTAACTTTGTAGTGTAGACATACCCACAGACTTTAAGGTCAGAAGGGACCATTCTGATCATCTAGTCTGACCCCCTGCACAGTGCAGGCCACAGAATCTCACCCACCCCTCCTAGAATAATCCTCTCACCTAGATCTCAGATATTGAAGCCTTCAAATACTTTGAAGGCCCCAACATGCAGAGAATCCTCCAGCTGTGATCTGTGCCCCATGCTACAGAGGAAGGCGAAAAACCTCCAGGGCCTCTGCCAATCTACTCTGGAGGAAAATTCCTTCCCGACCCCAAATATGGCGATCAGCTAAACCCTGAGCATGTGGGGCAAGACTCACCAGCCAGACACCCAGAAAGTTCTCTCTAGTAACTCCTATCATCCCTCCATTGACCTATTTCCCACTGATAGTGAATGGTCAATTACTTACCAACAGATGTCAGGGTGATTAAAGTCCCCCACGAGATCCAGGGCCTGCGATCTGGCAGCTTCGCTCAGTTGTCCGAAGAAAGCCTCATCTGCCTCATCCACCTGATTCGGTGGCCTGTAGCAGACACCAACCACAACATCACTGCTGTTGTTTGCTCCTTTAAACTTAACCCATAGACTCAACAGGTTTTTCTCCCTCTTTATACTGGAGTTCAGAGCAATCGTAGTGCTCTCTTAGGGTCTGTCTACACTACAAAGTTAGTTCGAACTAACTTTCCTAGGCGCTACACTAGCGCTCCGCTAGTTCGAATTTGAATCGAACTAGCGGAGCGCTTAGTTCGAACTAGGTAAACCTCATTTTACGAGGACTAACGCCTAGTTCGAACTAGCTAGTTCAAACTAAGGGCTGTGTAGCCCTTTAGTTCGAACTAGTGGGAGGCTAGCCCTCCCCAGGTTTCCCTGGTGGCCACTCTGGCCAACACCAGGGAAACTCTATGCCCCCTTCCCGGCCCCGGACCCACTGTGACATAGAGGGGGTACCTGCTGGTTTCTATGCTGCTGGCTCTGGGGTAACCCCCACTGGCTGCCGTGGTACCACGACCCAGCAAAACAGGATGAGTCACTATGCAAACCAGTGGCCAGACACCCCCCATGGAGAGGAACAAAGGAAGGTGGATGCTGCCCTGGCTGGGGGGGCAGGGCTGGAAGAGGGTTAGTTAGCTGGCTGTCTGGGAGAGCATGGAGGAGACAGCCTAGGGGAAGGGGCTGGAGTTTAGGGGCCCAGTCTCCCCCATCTCAAGGGGGCCTGAGGCATCCTAGCCCAGCTCTGTGACCAGATTCCATCTGTGATGGGCTGTATCCTGGAGAGGCAATAAACTCCCTCTATTCCACCGGCTGGTGCAGTCTGTTTGTGCCATTTCGGGGTGCAGGAGACAGGGGACCCACAACGTGCCGTCACAAAGGGGTGTGTAGCCCCTTAATTCGAACTAGTGGGAGGCTAGCCCTCCCCAGGTTTCCCTGGTGGCCACTCTGGCCAACACCAGGGAAACTCTATGCCCCCTTCCCGGCCCTGGACCCCTTAAAGGGGCACGGGCTGGCTACGGTGCCCGTGCCAGGTGCAAGCCTGCCAGCACCCAGCCAGCAGACCCTGCCCCTGGCACGGCACAGAGCCACCCACCCGATGTCCCCCAGCCCACCCCCTCTTCCCGGGACCAGGCTGGCAGCTCCGGGAGCTTGCCCTGGACCGCAAGAGGCGGGCACCTTCTGGGCTAGTGTGGACATCGTGGACCTCGTCCACGATCTCCGCACTAGGCACAGGAAAGTGGCCATCTAGGGCAGGAGAGCTGCCAGCCTGGCCACCCAGGAGCAGGTTGGCATGAAAATCAAGGGGGTCCACTGAGACCCCCGACCCTGAGCCCTGAGCTTACAATGGCCGTCCTGGGTCAGACCAAAGGTCCATCTAGCCCAGTAGCCTGTCTGCTGACAGCAGCCAACCCTAGGGACCCTGAGGGGATGGACCGAAGACAGTGACCAAGCCATTTGTCTCGTGCCATCCCTCTCCAGCCTTCCACAAACTTTGGGCAGGGACACCACTCCTACCCCCTGGCTAATACCACTCCATGGACCCAACCTCCATGACTTGATCTCACTTCCCTTTCAACTCTGTTCTAGTTGTAGCCTTCACAGCCTCCTGCAGCAAGGAGTTCCACAGGTTAACTATTTGCTTTGTCAAGAACAACTTTCTCTTACTAGTTTGAAGCCTGCTACCCATTCCTTTCCTTTGGTGTCCTCTAGTCCTTCTTTATGGGAACTCATGAAGAACTTTTCTGTATGCACCCTCTCCACCCAACCCCTCTTTTAGAGACCTCTATCCTGTCCCCGCTCCATCTCCTCTTTTCTAAGCTGAACAGTCCCAGTCTCTGTAGCCTCTCTTCATCTGGGACCTGTTCCAACCCCTGATCATGTTAGTTGCCCTCCCCTCTCCCAGCCTTTCTCTTCCCCTCTCCCACCTCCTTTTCCAGTCTCCCCAGTTTTGTTCAATAAAGACAGAGTCAATGTTGGAAGAAACTTTATCTTTATTTTGTACATCAATAAGAAGGGGGGCTAGGGAAGGTAAGTGGAAGGAGGTGAGGGAGGAATGGGGTACGAGCCCCCGATGGGGAGGACTGGGCTGGCTCTGCAGGCTTCTGGGGGTGGAAGCTCTCCTGCAGCCCCCCAATTGCCCCCTCTCCCCAGATGGCAGCCTGCGGCAAGTGCAGCCGGGCTGATGGCCGAGTGGTGTGATGTGCCCAGTGTGGGCACTCCGGGCACTCCAAGCCAGGACTTCTTTGCAAGCGGGGCACCCCTGAGAACTGTCTGTCCGGGGTGGGGGTCAGGACCCTTTAAGCGCAGCCCTCGGCTAGCCTGAGACAGCATCTCCACGCTCTAAGTCCGCCTTTGATGCCCTGCCGGCACTGCTTCCGGCCATCCTTAAGCCCTGTTCAGGGTCCACTCAATGTGGACTTGCTAGTTCGAATTAGCAAAACGCTAATTCAAACTAGTTTTTAGTTCTAGACGCGTAGTTCGAATTAGCGCTGTAGTGTAGACGTACCCTGAGGTTCCTTGTTCTTAAGCTTTTCCAGGTAACAGGGTCGCCTGGGCCCCTCTCTTCTCCCGGCCCCTCCTCCATTGTCCCACCTGGCTGGGACCAGCTGGGCTGGGCACCGAGGTCTCCTCTCTGCAGTCCATTGGCCTCCCTCTGGCCAGACCCAGCCGAGCCCTCCAAGCTGGGTCGCCGGGCACCAGTTCCCGGGCTCTAGTTCTGGGCTGTTCTCTGCAACAACAAATTCCCTCTCCCTGCACCTCATTAAACCAGTTACACTGAACACCCCCTCTGCATGCAGCCCCCCTCTGACCTCCTAAAACTCCCCCCATGCTCACAGCACAATATTACCGTCCTTCCAGAACTCCCCTGTGGGCCACGAGGTAGCGCCTTGGCCAGCTCTTTTAGAACTCTTGGATGCAAGTTCTGCAGCCTGGCTGCTTTGAAAATATTTCACTTGAGAGCTGCTGTTTAACACCCTCCTGAGACACTGGCTGACCGGGAAGTGTGGGAACAGGGGCAGGGGCCCCTAAGTGCGTATGCCGGGTGGAGGCGTGTGAGTTCCCACGGCCACGGTAAATTGTCCACATGCCTGTGTGACCCCTGGGGCATGCTGTGACCTAAGCCTGCTCCCCACGTGCTGGCTGGCTGCCCCTGAGGTGTGAGCTCCCAGTTCAGTGCCGGGCCATGGCAGCAGGCGGGGGGAGCTGTGCGCCCCAGCGCTCCCGTTCCCTGCCTTTGCTGGGTCACTGCCCTTCCGAGCAGCGCGGGCTGATTGATCTGCATTGATCCCGGCCGCCAGAGAGCACCAGCCCCGCCCCTGCAGCCCACAGTCCCCCTGCCAAGGAACGGTGCCAGCAGGGGCCCGAGCCTCTGGAGCAGCTGCCCCCGGGCTGGGCCAGGCCAGGTGGGTACGCGGGGGCTGCGTGGTGGGCGGCCGGCGGACACGATCCGGCGAGCAGAGTCTCCACGCGCCACCGCCCGCAGGGACACGGGGAGGGGCTGGAGGAGGCTGCCTGCGCCCTGCAAAGCCCCAGAACAGCCCGCTGCGGTGGGGAGGGTATGGCTCTGGAGCCAGCTTGTCCCGGGGCAGCGTCCAGCATCCCTGTGCTTCCACCCCATCCTCCCTCCTCCCCTGCCCCAGAAGGGGGCAACTGCCTAGCAATCTGCCCCAGGCCCTCAGCCCCACCCCCAGCGGCAGCCCTCACCCCACCCACCCCTAGCCCCGAACTCCTCCTGCACCCCAAAGCCCTCGCCCCACCCACCCCTAGCCCCGAACTGCCCCTGCACCCCAAAGCCCTCTCCCCCACCCACCCCAGAGCCCGCTCCCCCAGTGGCAGCCCTCACCCCACCCACTCCTAGCCCCGAACTCCCCCTGCACCCCAATGCCCTCACCCCACCCACCCCTAGCCCCGAACTGCCCCTGCACCCCAATGCCCTCACCCCACCCACCCCTAGCCCCGAACTCCCCCTGCACCCCAATGCCCTCACCCCACCCACCCCTAGCCCCGAACTCCCCCTGCACCCCAATGCCCTCGCCCCACCCACCCCTAGCCCCGAACTGCCCCTGCACCACAAAGCCCTCTCCCCCACCCACCCCAGAGCCCGCTCCCCCAGTGGCAGCCCTCACCCCACCCACCCCTAGCCCCGAACTCCCCCTGCACCCCAATGCCCTCACCCCACCCACCCCTAGCCCCGAACTCCCCCTGCACCCCAATGCCCTCGCCCCACCCACCCCTAGCCCCGAACTGCCCCTGCACCCCAATGCCCTCACCCCACCCACCCCTAGCCCCGAACTGCCCCTGCACCCCAATGCCCTCACCCCACCCACCCCTAGCCCCGAACTGCCCCTGCACCCCAATGCCCTCACCCCACCCACCCCTAGCCCCGAACTCCCCCTGCACCCCAATGCCCTCACCCCACCCACCCCTAGCCCCGAACTCCCCCTGCACCCCAATGCCCTCACCCCACCCACCCCTAGCCCCGAACTGCCCCTGCACCCCAATGCCCTCACCCCACCCACCCCTAGCCCCGAACTGCCCCTGCACCCCAATGCCCTCACCCCACCCACCCCTAGCCCCGAACTCCCCCTGCACCCCAATGCCCTCGCCCCACCCACCCCTAGCCCCGAACTCCCCCTGCACCCCAATGCCCTCGCCCCACCCACCCCTAGCCCCGAACTCCCCCGCACCCCAATGCCCTCGCCCCACCCACCCCTAGCCCCGAACTCCCCCTGCACCCCAATGCCCTCGCCCCACCCACCCCTAGCCCCGAACTCCCCCTGCACCCCAATGCCCTCGCCCCACCCACCCCTAGCCCCGAACTGCCCCTGCACCCCAATGCCCTCGCCCCACCCACCCCTAGCCCCGAACTCCCCCTGCACCCCAATGCCCTCGCCCCACCCACCCCTAGCCCCGAACTCCCCCTGCACCCCAATGCCCTCGCCCCACCCACCCCTAGCCCCGAACTCCCCCTGCACCCCAATGCCCTCGCCCCACCCACCCCTAGCCCCGAACTCCCCCTGCACCCCAATGCCCTCGCCCCACCCACCCCTAGCCCCGAACTGCCCCTGCACCCCAATGCCCTCACCCCACCCACCCCTAGCCCCGAACTGCCCCTGCACCCCAATGCCCTCGCCCCACCCACCCCCTAGCCCCGAACTCCCCCTGCACCCCAATCCCTCGCCCCACCCACCCCTAGCCCCGAACTCCCCCGCACCCCAATGCCCTCGCCCCACCCACCCCTAGCCCCGAACTGCCCCTGCACCCCAATGCCCTCACCCCACCCACCCCTAGCCCCGAACTCCCCCTGCACCCCAATGCCCTCGCCCCACCCACCCCTAGCCCCGAACTCCCCCTGCACCCCAATGCCCTCGCCCCACCCACCCCTAGCCCCGAACTCCCCCTGCACCCCAATGCCCTCGCCCCACCCACCCCTAGCCCCGAACTCCCCCTGCACCCCAATGCCCTCGCCCCACCCACCCCTAGCCCCGAACTCCCCCTGCACCCCAATGCCCTCGCCCCACCCACCCCTAGCCCCAAACTCCCCGTGCACCCCAATGCCCTCGCCCCACCCACCCCTAGCCCCGAACTCCCCCTGCACCCCAATGCCCTCGCCCCACCCACCCCTAGCCCCGAACTCCCCCTGCACCCCAATGCCCTCGCCCCACCCACCCCTAGCCCTGAACTGCCCCTGCACCCCAATGCCCTCGCCCCACCCACCCCTAGCCCTGAACTGCCCCTGCACCCCAAAGCCCTCTCCCCCACCCACCCCAGAGCGCGCTCCCCCAGTGGCAGCCCTCACCCCCAGGTGAGCAGGACCAGGGGGCAGGACGGGGCCAGGGGCCAGGGGGCAGGACGGGGCCAGGACGGGGCCAGGGGGCAGGGGCCAGGGGGCAGGATGGGGCCTGGGGCCAGGGGCCAGGGGGCAGGACGGGGCCAGGGGCCAGGGGCCAGGGGGCAGGACGGGGCCTGGGGCCAGGGGCCAGGACGGGGCCAGGGGCCAGGGGCCAGGGGGCAGGGGCCAGGACGGGGCCAGGGGCCAGGGGGCAGGACGGGGCCAGGGGGCAGGATGGGGCCAGAGGCCAGGGGGCAGGACGGGGCCTGGGGCCTGGGGCCAGGGGGCAGGACGGGGCCAGGGGGCAGGACGGGGCCATGGGGCAGGGGGCAGGACGGGGCCAGGGGGAGGACGGGGGCAGGGGCCAGGGGGCAGGACGGGGGCAGGAGCCAGGGGGCAGGACGGGGCCAGGGGCCAGGGGGCAGGACGGGGGCAGGGGGCAGGGGGCAGGACAGGGCCAGGGGGAGGACGGGGCCATGGGGCAGGGGGCAGGACGGGGCCAGGGGGCAGGACGGGGGCAGGGGCCAGGGGGCAGGACGGGGCCAGGGGGCAGGACAGGGCCATGGGGCAGGGGCCAGGGGGCAGGACGGGGGGGCAGGGGCCAGGGGGCAGGACGGGGCCAGGGGCCAGGGGGCAGGACGGGGCCAGGGGGCAGGACAGGGCCAGGGGCCAGGGGCCAGGGGGCAGGACGGGGGCAGGAGCCAGGGGGCAGGACGGGGGCAGGGGGCAGGGGGCAGGACGGGGCCAGGGGGAGGACGGGGCCCGTGTTCGGAGCCGGCTGAGCTGGCAGCTCCAGCCATTGTCCCAGGCAAACGGCCTCAAATTTCTGCCGACGTGGCGAGTTGCACAGTGAGATCAACAATGAACTTCTGCTTCCTCAGCACCAGCCCAGGGTGTGTGTGGGGGGGGGTCCTGTCCCGGGGGAGGGGGAGTTGGCACACGGCCCAGGGTGTGTGTGGGGGGGGGTCCTGTCCCGGGGGAGGGGAGTTGGCACACGGCCCAGGGTGTTGTGTGTGTGGGGGGTCTTGTCCCGGGGGGAGGGGAGTTGGCACACGGCCCAGGGTGTGTGTGGGGGGGGGTCCTGTCCCCGGGGAGGGGAGTTGGCACACGGCCCAGGGTGTGTGTGGGGGGGGGTCCTGTCCCGGGGGAGGGGAGTTGGCACACGGCCCAGGGTGTGTGGGGGGGGGTCCTGTCCCGGGGGAGGGGAGTTGGCACACGGCCCAGGGTGCCGGGGGGCGGGTCCTGTCCCGGGGGAGGGGAGTTGTCACATGGCCCAGGGTGTGTGTGTGGGGGGGTCCTATCCCGGGGGAGGGGAGTTGGCACACAGCCCAGGGTGTGTGTGGGGGGGGGGTCCTGTCCCGGGGGAGGGGGAGTTGGCACACGGCCCCAGGGTGTGTGTGGGGGGGTCCTGTCCCGGGGGAGGGGAGTTGGCACACAGCCCAGGGTGTGTGTGGGGGGGGGTCCTGTCCCGGGGGGAGGGGAGTTGGCACACAGCCCAGGGTGTGTGGGGGGGGGTCCTGTCCCGGGGGGAGGGGGAGTTGGCACAAGGCCCAGGGTGTGTGGGGGGGGGTCCTGTCCCGGGGGAGGGGAGGGGAGTTGGCACACGGCCCAGGGTGTGTGGGGGGGGTCCTGTCCCGGGGGAGGGGAGTTGGCACAGGGCCCAGGGTGTGTGGGGGGGGGTCCTATCCCGGGGGAGGGGAGTTGGCACACGGCCCAGGGTGTGTGTGTGGGGGGGTCCTATCCCGGGGGAGGGGAGTTGGCACATGGCCCAGGGTGTGTGGGGGGGGTCCCTGTCCCGGGGGAGGGGAGTTGGCACACGGCCCAGGGTGTGTGTGGGGGGGTCCTGTCCCGGGGGAGGGGAGTTGGGCACACGGCCCAGGGTGTGTGGGGGGGGTCCTATCCCGGGGGAGGGGAGTTGGGCACACGGCCCAGGGTGTGTGTGGGGGGTCCTGTCCCGGGGGAGGGGAGTTGGCACACGGCCCAGGGTGCCGGGGGGCGGGATGGATTTCTGTCGACTCTGCTCTCCTGAGGACATGGGTTTGCCCCACTCTCTAGGGGTCAGTTTTTGTTCGTCCCTAAGGCCCCGTCTCCACTGCAGCCCCGCGAGCCACTCCGCTCGAGGCCGCATTGTCGGGCTCGCCGCCCCGTGGCCCGCGCTCCAGGAGGAGTGGGGACGTGTCGGAACAGCGGGTGCGTGTGAAATGTGGCGCCGTGTAGACAGCTCCCAATTCCGAAAGACGCGATTTGGAAATACGCCCCAGAGGCGACACGGCGCCGTGGCCCCCGGCGCAGCGGAGACGCAGCCGAGGGGCTCGCCTTGCCGAGCGCCCGTGGCCCCCGGCGCAGCGGAGACGCAGCCGAGGGGCTCGCCTTGCCGAGCGCCCGTGGCCCCCGGCGCAGCGGAGACGCAGCCGAGGGGCACGTCTCCACCGAGCGCCCGTGGCCCCCGGCGCAGCGGAGACGCAGCCGAGGGGCACGTCTCCACCGAGCGCGCCCGTGGCCCCCCGGCGCAGCGGAGACGCAGCCGAGGGGCACGTCTCCACCGAGCGCGCCCGTGGCCCCCGGCGCAGCGGAGACGCAGCCGAGGGGCACGTCTCCACCGAGCGCCCGTGGCCCTCGCGCAGCGGAGACGCAGCCGAGGGGCACGTCTCCACCGAGCGCCCGTGGCCCCCGGCGCAGCGGAGACGCAGCCGAGGGGCACGTCTCCACCGAGCGCCCGTTCGGAGTGACGGCTGCCGCGGTCCCACCGCCCCGATCCCCACGCGGGAGGGAAGTCGGGGGGAGGAGCGCTCTGCCTTCGGCTGCCTGCTGCGGACGGGCGCCAAAGCCGAGTTCAGCCCCTTCGACGCCGCTGGAGGCGCGGGGCTGGGCCGGCTGGAGCCCGCAGCAGGGACGTGCTCTCAGGCGCGCAGGGCTCGCTGTTAAAGGGACAGGCCGGCACGGCTCCCCTCTGCGACAGAGAAACCCCACCGGCTCCCTAGGGCTCAGGCAGATCAGCGGGGCCTGGGGCCAGCACACTTGGGGCTGCCCATTCCGCCCGTTCCTGGGGCCAGCTGGCTTGGGGTGCACCAGGGGATGTCCAGGGCCCAGGCTGCGGGGGTGGGGCAAAGGAGGGGCCGGGGTCCCCATGGGGCTGGTTCAATCTGCAGACGCAGCGGCGCCATGGACGTCAGCGCTGGAGGCAGGGCTGCAGCGTCCCCCCGTAACCCAGGGTGGAGCTGGCCCCCGGGTCCCTCCCAGCATCGGGGAGCCCCAGCCCCTCCACTGCCCACTGCAGGGCTGGACTATACGCCGTCCCCCTAGGCTCTGGGCTGGCCGGGGTGTGGGGAGGGTCTGTCAGGGCCACCCCAGGGACTGTTTGGGGGGTTCTTTTTTCCTGCTCACTTTGGACAGCCCCCCGACCGGCTTTCCTGTGGCTCCGTGGCCCCCGGCCCAAACACGGTCCCCTGGGTTAACCATTAACGGGGCGCAGCTCCCCACCTGCTGCGGGCAGGGGGCCCGTCATGGCCGGGGCTAGGCAGCCAGGTGCCCCTGCGATGCGGGGAGTGGAAGGGCAGCTCACGCCCCCAAGCACTTCCGGGGGGGGTCCTAGGGCCAGGGCCAGGCTGCTGTCAGAGCCTGCGGATGGCCTGGGGGCACTGCAGGGTGGGGGAGCAGGGCCAGAGCTGTCCCGTCCGTCGGGTGGTTCCGGGGGCCGCTCAGGGCGGGGAGCAGGGCCAGAGCTGTCCCGTCCGTCGGGTGGTTCTGGGGGGCGCTGCAGGGCGGGGAGCAGGGCCAGAGCTGTCCCGTCCGTCGGGTGGTTCCGGGGGGCCCGCTCAGGGCGGGGAGCAGGGCCAGAGCTGTCCCGTCCGTCGGGTGGGTTCTGGGGGGCGCTGCAGGGCGGGGAGCAGGGCCAGAGCTGTCCCGTCCGTCGGGTGGTTCCGGGGGCCGCTCAGGGCGGGGAGCACGGCCAGAGCTGTCCCGTCCGTCGGGTGGTTCTGGGGGGCGCTGCAGGGCGGGGAGCAGGGCCAGAGCTGTCCCGTCCGTCGGGTGGTTCTGGGGGCGCTGCAGGGCGGGGAGCAGGGCCAGAGCTGTCCCGTCCGTCGGGTGGTTCTGGGGGGCGCTGCAGGGCGGGGAGCACGGCCAGAGCTGTCCCGTCCGTCGGGTGGTTCTGGGGGCGCTGCAGGGCGGGGGAGCAGGGCCAGAGCTGTCCCGTCCGTCGGGTGGTTCTGGGGGCGCTGCAGGGGCGGGGGAGCACGGCCAGAGCTGTCCCGTCCGTCGGGTGGTTCCGGGGGGCCGCTCAGGGCGGGGGAGCAGGGCCAGAGCTGTCCCCGTCCGTCGGGTGGTTCCGGGGGGCCGCTCAGGGCGGGGGAGCACGGCCAGAGCTGTCCCGTCCGTCGGGTGGTTCCGGGGGCCGCTCAGGGCGGGGAGCAGGGCCAGAGCTGTCCCGTCCGTCGGGTGGTTCTGGGGGCGCTGCAGGGCGGGGAGCACAGCCAGAGCTGTCCCGTCCGTCGGGTGGTTCTGGGGGGCGCTGCAGGGCGGGGGAGCAGGGCCAGAGCTGTCCCGTCCGTCGGGTGGTTCTGGGGGCGCTGCAGGGCGGGGAGCACGGCCAGAGCTGTCCCGTCCGTTCGGGTGGTTCCGGGGGCCGCTCAGGGCGGGGGAGCAGGGCCAGAGCTGTCCCGTCCGTCGGGTGGTTCTGGGGGCGCTGCAGGGCGGGGGAGCAGGGCCCAGAGCTGTCCCCGTCCGTCGGGTGGTTCTGGGGGCGCTGCAGGGCGGGGAGCACGGCCAGAGCCTGTCCCGTCCGTCGGGTGGTTCCGGGGGGGCGCTGCAGGGCGGGGGAGCACGGCCAGAGCTGTCCCGTCCGTCGGGTGGTTCCGGGGGGCCGCTCAGGGCGGGGAGCAGGGCCAGAGCTGTCCCGTCCGTCGGGGTGGTTCCGGGGGCCGCTCAGGGCGGGGAGCAGGGCCAGAGCTGTCCCGTCCGTCGGGTGGTTCCGGGGGCCGCTCAGGGCGGGGAGCACGGCCAGAGCTGTCCCGTCCGTCGGGTGGTTCTGGGGGCGCTGCAGGGGCGGGGAGCACGGCCAGAGCTGTCCCGTCCGTCGGGTGGTTCTGGGGGGCGCTGCAGGGCGGGGAGCAGGGCCAGAGCTGTCCCGTCCGTCGGGTGTGGTTCTGGGGGGCGCTGCAGGGCGGGGAGCACGGCCAGAGCTGTCCCGTCCGTCGGGTGGTTCTGGGGGCGCTGCAGGGCGGGGGGAGCAGGGCCAGAGCTGTCCCGTCCGTCGGGTGGTTCTGGGGGCGCTGCAGGGCGGGGAGCAGGGCCAGAGCTGTCCCGTCCGTCGGGTGGTTCTGGGGGCGCTGCAGGGCGGGGAGCACGGCCAGAGCTGTCCCCGTCCGTCGGGTGGTTCTGGGGGCGCTGCAGGGCGGGGAGCACGGCCAGAGCTGTCCCGTCCGTCGGGTGGTTCTGGGGGGCGCTGCAGGGCGGGGAGCAGGGCCAGAGCTGTCCCGTCCGTCGGGTGGTTCTGGGGGCGCTGCAGGGCGGGGAGCAGGGCCAGAGCTGTCCCGTCCGTCGGGTGGTTCTGGGGGCGCTGCAGGGCGGGGAGGCAGGGCCAGAGCTGTCCCGTCCGTCGGGTGGTTCTGGGGGGCGCTGCAGGGCGGGGAGCAGGGCCAGAGCTGTCCCGTCCGTCGGGTGGTTCTGGGGGGCGCTGCAGGGCGGGGAGCAGGGCCAGAGCTGTCCCGTCCGTCGGGTGGTTTCTGGGGGCGCTGCAGGGCGGGGAGCACGGCCAGAGCTGTCCCGTCCGTCGGGTGGTTCTGGGGGCGCTGCAGGGGCGGGGAGCACGGCCAGAGCTGTCCCGTCCGTCGGGTGGTTCTGGGGGCGCTGCAGGGCGGGGAGCAGGGCCAGAGCTGTCCCGTCCGTCGGGTGGTTCTGGGGGCGCTGCAGGGCGGGGAGCAGGGCCAGAGCTGTCCCGTCCGTCGGGTGGTTCTGGGGGCGCTGCAGGGCGGGGAGCACGGCCAGAGCTGTCCCGTCCGTCGGGTGGTTCTGGGGGCGCTGCAGGGCGGGGAGCAGGGCCAGAGCTGTCCCGTCCGTTGGGTGGTTCTGGGGGCGCTGCAGGGCGGGGAGCAGGGCCAGAGCTGTCCCGTCCGTCGGGTGGTTCCGGGGGCCCGCTCAGGGCGGGGAGCAGGGCCAGAGCTGTCCCGTCCGTCGGGTGGTTCTGGGGGCGCTGCAGGGCGGGGGAGCAGGGCCAGAGCTGTCCCGTCCGTCGGGTGGTTCTGGGGGCGCTGCAGGGCGGGGAGCACGGCCAGAGCTGTCCCGTCCGTCGGGGTGGTTCTGGGGGCGCTGCAGGGCGGGGAGCAGGGCCAGAGCTGTCCCGTCCGTCGGGTGGTTCTGGGGGCGCTGCAGGGCGGAGGAGCACGGCCAGAGCTGTCCTGTCCGTCGGGTGGTTCTGGGGGCGCTGCAGGGCGGGGAGCACGGCCAGAGCTGTCCCGTCCGTCGGGTGGTTCTGGGGGCGCTGCAGGGCGGGGGAGCAGGGCCAGAGCTGTCCCGTCCGTCGGGTGGTTCCGGGGGCCGCTCAGGGGCCGCAGGGCCAGCCGCCCCCCATCCTTTGGGCAGGGACGGTTCCCCATATTGCTATTAGCCTGCAGGGTGGCCAGGGGGCCTGCCGCAGGGATCGGCCCCCTGCAGTCCCCACAGCGACAGGACCGCAGGAAGGGCTGGGGGGGCAGCAGGCTGGAGCCAGGCGGTGGAGAGATGGCGGCACTGGGGGGAGGAGTGACGGGGGATGGAGCAGAGGAGGGGTCCCCCAGCCCTGCACTGCGTAGGGAGGGCTCTGAACCCCTTCTCCAGGCCAGCGTGATCCTGCCGGGCCAAAACTGGGCACACGGACCTGCCCTGCAGAGGCCCAAGCTGTGTCAGGAACAAGCCCTCAGCAGCTTGGTTATGGAACAAGAGGGCGGCTGCTTGGGGTGGTGGCTGCGGCAGGATGGAGCGGTAGCATTGGGGGGTTCTGAGCTGGCAGTAATGGTGCCAGGTGCTGGACATGGGGCGGGGGACCCTGGGAGAGTGCAGGGGGCGGGGCACTGGGCAGTCTGGGGGCAGGAGCAGGGGGGCGGGGCCACTGGGCGGTCCAGGGGAGGGAGCAGGGGGCGGGGCACTGGTCGGTCCAGGGGAGGGAGCAGGGGGCGGGGCACTGGGCGGGTCCAGGGGAGGGAGCAGGGGGCGGGGCACTGGGCAGTCTGGGGGCAGGAGCAGGGGGCGGGGCACTGGGCAGTCCAGGGGCGGGAGCAGGGGGCGGGGCACTGGGCAGTCCAGGGGCGGGAGCAGGGGGCGGGGCACTGGGCAGTCCAGGGGCGGGAGCAGGGGGCGGGGCACTGGGGCAGTCCAGGAGAGGGAGCAGGGGGCGGGGCACTGGGCAGTCTGGGGGCAGGAGCAGGGGGCGGGGCACTGGGCAGTCCAGGGGCGGGAGCAGGGGGCGGGGCACTGGGCAGTCTGGGGGCAGGAGCAGGGGGGCGGGGCACTGGGCGGTCCAGGGGAGGGAGCAGGGGGCAGGGCACTGGGCAGTCCAGGGGCGGGAGCAGGGGGCGGGGCACTGGGCAGTCCAGGGCCGGGAGCAGGAGGCGGGGGCACTGGGCGGTCCAGGGGAGGGAGCAGGGGGGCGGGGCACTGGGCAGTCCAGGGCCGGGAGCAGGGGGCGGGGGCACTGGGCAGTCCAGGGCGGGAGCAGGGGCGGGGCACTGGGTGGTCAAGGGGCGGGGTGCTGGGATGTCCGGAGGAGGGAGCAGGGGTGGGGCACTGGGCAGTCCGGGGGTGGGAGCAGGGGGCGGGGCACTGGGATGTCCGGGGTGGGGCACTGGGCAGTTGATACCAAACTGTTTAGGACAGTCAAGACAGAAGCAGACTGTGAGGGACTCCAAGAAGATCTCACCAAACTGAGTGATTGGGCAACAAAATGGCAAATGAAATTTAATGTGGCTAAGTGTAAAGTAATGCACATCGGGAAAAATAACCCCAACTATAGGTACAGTATGATGGGGGCTAATTTGGCTACGACAAATCAGGAAAGAGATCTTGGAGTTATCGTGGACACTTCTCTGAAAACTTCCACACAGTGTGCAGCGGCGGTCAAAAAGGCAGATAGGATGCTAGGAATTATTAGGAAAGGGATAGAAAATAAGACCCAGAATATCTTACTGCCCCTGTATAAAACAATGGTACGCCCACATCTGGAATACTGTGTACAGACGTGGTCTCCTCACCTCAAAAAAGATATTTTGGCCTTGGAAAGGGCTCAGAAAAGGGCAACTAAAATGATCAGGGGTTTGGAACGGGTCCCATATGAGGAGAGGTTAAAGAGACTGGGACTTTTCAGTTTAGGAAAGAGGACACTGAGGGGGGATATGATAGAGGTCTATAAAATCAGGAGTGGTGTGGAGAGGGCTGATAAAGAAAAGTTATTTATTAGTTCCCATAATAGAAGAGCTAGAGGACACCAAATGAAATTAATGGGTAGCAGGTTTAAAACTAATAAAAGAAAGTTCTTCTTCACACAGCGTGTAGTCAACCTGTGGAACTCCTTGCCAGAGGAGGCTGTGAAGGCTAGGACTAGAATAGAGTTTAAAGAGAAGCTGGATAAATTCATGGAGGTTAGGTCCATAAAAGGCTATTAGCCAGGGGATAAAATGGTGTCCTTGGCCTCTGTCTGTCAGAGGCTGGAGGGGGATGGCAGGAGACAAATCGCTTGATCATTGTCTTCGGTCCACCCTCTCTGGGGCACCTGGTGCTGGCCACTGTCGGCAGACAGGATACTGGGCTAGATGGACCTTTGGTCTGACCCAGCACGGCCGTTCTTATGTTCTTATGGGGTTGGAGCAGGCGACGGGGCACTGGGCGATCCAGGGGCGGGAGCAGGGGGCGGGGCACCGGGCGATCCAGGGGTGGGAGCAGCAGGCGGGGCACTGGGCGGTTTGGGGGCGGAAGCAGGGGCGGGGCACTGGGCGGTCCAGGGGCGGGAGCAGGGGCGGGGCACTGGGCGGTCCGGGGGCGGGAGCAGGGGCGGGGCACTGGGCGGTTTGGGGGTGGGAGCAGGGGCGGGGCACTGGGCGGTCCAGGGGCGGGAGCAGGGGCGGGGCACTGGGCGGTTTGGGGGTGGGAGCAGAGGCGGGGCACTGGGCGGTTTGGGGGTGGGAGCAGGGGCGGGGCACTGGGCGGTCCAGGGGCGGGAGCAGGGGCGGGGCACTAGGCGGTTTGGGGGCGGGAGCAGGGGCAGGAGCACTGGGCGGTCCAGGGGCGGGAGCAGGGGGTGGGGGCACTGGGCGGTTTGGAGAGCGGGAGCAGGGGCGGGGCCCTGGGCGGTTTGGGGGCGGGAGCAGGGGGCGGGGCACTGGGCGGTCCAGGGGCGGGAGCAGGGGGCGGGGCACTGGGCGGTCCAGGGGCGGGAGCAGGGGCGGGGCACTGGGCGGTTTGGGGGCGGGAGCAGGGGGCGGGGCACTGGGCGGTGTGGGGGCGGGAGCAGGGGGCGGGGCACTGGGCGGTTTGGGGGCGGGAGCAGGGGCGGGGCACTGGGCGGTCCAGGGGCGGGAGCAGGGGGCGGGGCACTGGGCGGTTTGGGGGGCGGGAGAGCAGGGGGGCGGGGCACTGGGCGGTTTGGGGGCGGGAGCAGGGGGGCGGGGCACTGGGCGGTCCAGGGGCGGGAGCAGGGGGGCGGGGCCCTGGGGGGAGTGTGACCCCTCCCCTCCCGGCAGGTCGCTGTGCTGGGACCCGGGCGCTCTGCAGCTTCCCCCCCCCCTCCCCCCCGCGCGCTCGCGGCTCCCGCGCCAGGCCAGGGCGCCCGAGTTCGAGCCCGCCCCGCGGGGGGGGGGGGGGGGCACGAGCACTCGGGGGCGGGGCGCGGGGGGTGTGGGCCCACGAGGGTCACTGGCAGCGCGGGGGTGCGCAGCGGGGGAAGGGCTGCGGCGTTGCCCCTTTAAGGGGGAGCCGGCGGGTTCTGCTCCTTTGGGCGGGGCTCTGTGTCACGTGGGCCGCCGTGGGCGCGGCTTGCTCCCGGCGAGGCTCCTTTGTTCGAAGCGGGCGGGGCCGGGGGCGGGGCCTGTGGGGGCGGGCGAGGGGCTAACGGGCCGGGGCGGGGCAGTGGAACGGAGCGGCCCGGGCGGGCGCCATGGGCCCCAGGCGGCGCCGGCCGCCGCGCGCGAGACGGGCGGGCCCGGGGCTCGAGCCGGCGCCCGTGAGGGGCGGGGCCGCCCCGGGACCCCCAGGTGAGGGGAGGGGAGGCCGCCCCCCCCGCCGCGCCCCCCCCCCGGGACCCCGAGTCTCCCCCCCAGCGCCCCCCCCCCGCCGCGTCCCCCCCCCCGGGACCCCGCGTCTCCCCCAGCGCCCCCCGCCGCCCCCCCCGGGACCCCGCGTCTCCCCCAGCGCCCCCCGCCGCCCCCCCCGGGACCCCGAGTCTCCCCCCAGCGCCCCCCCCCGGGACCCCGAGTCTCTCCCCAGCGCCCCCCCCCGGGACCCCGAGTCTCTCCCCAGCGCCCCCCCCCGCCGCGCCCCCCCCGGGACCCCGAGTCTCTCCCCAGCGCCCCCCCCCCGCCGCGCCCCCCCCGGGACCCGAGTCTCTCCCCAGCGCCCCCCCCGCCG
This sequence comes from Pelodiscus sinensis, assembly GCF_049634645.1. NCBI lineage: Eukaryota > Metazoa > Chordata > Testudines > Trionychidae > Pelodiscus > Pelodiscus sinensis. The sequence goes on from NW_027465918.1 coordinate 112,288, forward strand.
CGCCCCCCCCGGGACCCCGAGTCTCCCCCCAGCGCCCCCCCCGGGACCCCGAGTCTCTCCCCCAGCGCCCCCCCCCGCCGCGCCCCCCCCGGGGACCCCGAGTCTCCCCCCAGCGCCCCCCCGCCGCGCCCCCCCGGGACCCCGAGTCTCTCCCCAGCGCCCCCCCCGGGACCCCGAGTCTCCCCCCCAGCGCCCCCCGGGACCCCGAGTCTCTCCCCAGCGCCCCCCCCCCGCTGCGCCCCCCCCGGGACCCCGAGTCTCTCCCCAGCGCCCCCCCCCGCCGCGCCCCCCCCCGGGACCCCGAGTCTCTCCCCAGCGCCCCCCCCCGCCGGCCCCCCCGGGACCCCGAGTCTCTCCCCAGCGCCCCCCCGCCGCGCCCCCCCCGGGACCCCCGAGTCTCCCCCCAGCGCCCCCCGCCGCGCCCCCCCCGGGACCCCGAGTCTCTCCCCAGCGCCCCCCCCGGGACCCCGAGTCTCTCCCCAGCGCCCCCCCTGGGACCCCGAGTCTCTCCCCAGCGCCCCCCCCCCGCCGCGCCCCCCCCAGGACCCCGAGTCTCTCCCCAGCGCCCCCCCCGCCGCGCCCCCCCCGGGACCCCGAGTCTCCCTCCGTCGTGGCCCCCCGAGCTCCCCCCCGTCTTGCGTTTCCCCCACGAGCCCCCCAGCGCCGCGCTCACCCCCCAAGTCCCCCCTCCAGTTCCGTGCCCCCCCCCCGAGCTTGCCCCACCCCCACTAGCCCCCTCCGCCATGCCTCCCCCATGATCCCTCTGTGCCCCTCCCCCGCTACTGGCCGGGCCCCCCCCCCGCCGACCCTGGAACCCCCCCAGACTGCCCCCCCCCCCCCCCCCCCGCTGTGGTGGCCTCACTCCGGCAAAGCCCCCGGGGCCCCGGCCCAGCTCTGGCAGAGCCCCGCTGCTGGCGGCCTCGGGGCCGGGCTCCTTCCCCAGCAGCTGCCTGTCCCCGCAGGGCCCGATGGACATCGATCTGGACTATGAGAGACCCAACGTCGAGACCATCAAGTGCGTGGTGGTGGGGGACAACGCCGTGGGCAAGACACGGCTCATCTGCGCCCCGCGCCTGCAACGCCACCCTCACCCCAGTACCAGCTGCTGGCCACCCACGTGCCCACGGTCTGGGCCATCGACCAGTACCGCGTGTGCCAGGAGGTGAGCCCCCGCGCGGGCAACGCCACCCTCACTCCAGTACCAGCTGCTGGCCACCCACGTGCCCACGGTCTGGGCCATCGACCAGTACCGCGTGTGCCAGGAGGTGAGCCCCGCGGGCAATGCCACCCTCACCCAGTACCAGCTGCTGGCCACCCACGTGCCCACGGTCTGGGCCATCGACCAGTACCGCGTGTGCCAGGAGGTGAGCCCCGCGGGGCAATGCCACCCTCACCCAGTACCAGCTGCTGGCCACCCACGTGCCCACGGTCTGGGCCATCGACCAGTACCGCGTGTGCCAGGAGGTGAGCCCCGCGCGGGCAATGCCACCCTCACCCAGTACCAGCTGCTGGCCACCCACGTGCCCACGGTCTGGGCCATCGACCAGTACCCGCGTGTGCCAGGAGGTGAGCCCCGCGGGCAATGCCACCCTCACCCAGTACCAGCTGCTGGCCACCCACGTGCCCACGGTCTGGGCCATCGACCAGTACCGCGTGTGCCAGGAGGTGAGCCCCGCGCGGGCAATGCCACCCTCACCCAGTACCAGCTGCTGGCCACCCACGTGCCCACGGTCTGGGCCATCGACCAGTACCGCGTGTGCCAGGAGGTGAGCCCCGCGGGCAATGCCACCCTCACCCAGTAACCAGCTGCTGGCCACCCACGTGCCCACGGTCTGGGCCATCGACCAGTACCGCGTGTGCCAGGAGGTGAGCCCCGCGCGGGGCGGCGGGGGCGGCGTGGAGGGGCCTGCGCTCACTGTGCTCTCCCGGGCAGGTGCTGGAGCGCTCCCGGGACGTGGTGGACGAGGTCAGCGTCTCCCTGCGGCTCTGGGACACCTTTGGGGACCACCACAAGGACCGGCGCTTTGCCTACGGCAGGTGGGAGCTGGTGCTGCGGGCCCCCCCGGGGCGCGGCGCCCGGGAAGTGAGGGGGGGTGCCCCCCGGGGCGCGCCCGCCCGGGAAGTGAGGGGGCCCCCCGGGGTGCGCCGCCCGGGAAGTGAGGGGGCCCCCCCGGGGCGCGCCGCCCGGGAAGTGAGGGCTGTAGGGCCCTGGGCTGCCTGCCCCCGCTGCTCGGGGTGAGGGGAGGTGCCCACCTGCTGCTTAGCTCTGCTGGAGCTGGGCATGTGGTTCCCTCTTCTCCCCCCCCCCCCCCTCCGCCCGCCCCTCCGTGCAAGCTGGACTGGCCCTGGCCCCCAGCCCTCCCCCCGCCCCTGGAGTGTCTGGTTTCAGCACCCCTGGGAGGGGGGGCCCTTAGGGCACAGGCGGGTGTCAAGTGACAGCAGCGTGGGGGCTGGGCCTGGCCCCCGTGGGGGGGTCTCCTGGGGACACCCAGCGCCTGGGGGGGCCTGTAGTGCTTGGCGCTGGACGAACACGAGCCAGCTCCTGCCCCTTCACGGGGGGGGGGGGGCTCTTGGACCGGCCGCTCGGGGCTGGACACCCTGAGCCCCACGGCAGAGCCTGGGCATGGCCCCAGCGAGGCTGCCCGGGGCCGTCTGCCTAGTGTGAAATGCCCAGCCCCTCTTGCGG